>NC_142932.1:107684842-107984842 GCF_046866305.1 Octopus bimaculoides | reverse complement strand
GTGAAGATTGTGAGGTCTCTAAATAGAGGTAGAAATAATAACAAAGGTCCTAACTAAAATATTAATCTATTCTCCAACTTGTAACACATCAGCAAACACTGAATTTGTTTTTATTTCTACCTCAATTCATGCTGCTTCAGATTATCACCAGTCTACCAATTATAGCGACTAGTCTTAATTACACAAGAATTTTTTTTGTTTCTTTTCAGGAGGAAAAAAAATTACTACCTTTCATTTTTGTTGTAAACCATAATAGCCTATAACACTAATTGTAAGATCTGGTGCCAGTAAAGTTAATTAGATACGAAACAAGATTTTCCCTGGATAGGATGTCAGTCGCTAGTAACAGTTTACAGTGGATATCAGCTCACATTCTATAAACTAGCATTCTATACTCTTTGATGAATTTCTAAGATCCATGGGAAATGTGCTTATCTCCAATGCTCATGGTGTGAAGTAGATGAGGGAATAATCTTCATCTAACTTGGACACTGATCTATAACATATTTCCCTGTGGAAGGACTTGAGTTCTGAAACTGTAAGCAACAAATGTTCCCTTCTCAGCTGAAGGAGTTTTTGTTATGCAAATTACTCAGTAACCCTGTCAGTGCTGGTGCCACATAAAAAGCACCAGTGATGGTGCCATGTAAAAAGTACCCAGTGCACCCTTGTAGAGTGGTTGGAATTAGGAAGAGCATCAAGCCATAGGAACCATGCCAAAACACAATGAAAACCGTGCCAAAACAGATGTAAAACCATCCAACCCATGCCAGCATGGAAAACGGTCGTTAAATGATGATTATAATGATGATGATGATGTTATTCTTCATTTATTGCACATTACAACTACTTGCAGTTGTGAGATATACTACTTGAGGTGCATATTGTTATGTGGATTCAAGTATTAAGAGCTAAGGCGTCATGTGAACAAACACAATGCAGTACTGCTTACAATGGTGAGGTATCCCACTTGAAATGCATCCAACTTTGTGGATTAAAGCATTAGAAGCTAAGTGTCATTAGAGCAGACACAATATGAAACCAGTGGGAGGATTCAAACCTTCTCAGCTGTTTGTCCAATATTCTCCTGTAGAGGTCCCCAAGCATTTTATTACTGTTGGTATACATTATAGGTGTAGGAGTGGCTGTGTGGTAAGTAGCTTGCTTACCAACTACATGGCTCCGGGTTCAGTCCCACTGCGTGGCACCTTGGGCAAGTGTCTTCTACTATAGCCTCGGGCCGACCAAAGCTTTGTGATTGGATTTGGTAGACGGAAACTGAAAGAAGCCCATTGTATATATATATATGTATATATATATATATATATATATATATATATATATATATATATATATATATGTATGTGTGTGTGTGTATATGTTTCTGCGTCTGTGTTTGTCCCTCCCAACATCGCTTGACAACCGATGCTGGTGTGTTAACGTCCCCATAACATAGCGGTTCGGCAAAAGAGACCGATAGAATAAGTACTAGGCTTACAAAGAATAAGTCCTGGGGTCGATTTGCTCGACTAAATTTTTAACTTTAAAATGATTTTAAAAAACTTTTGATGTAAAATCATTGGCAATGTTAGCATTTATTGGTGGTAGTGCTGTCTTCTTCATTTTGTTTCTACTTTCTATGCTAGCATGGGTTGGACAGGTTATCAAAGTCTAAATTAATTCTTGTTTGGAGTTACTACTTGTTAGGCAGGCCTGAGGACTATATCTTGCTTATATGTCTACTTTTGGCATGGTTTTCTCATTTCAATATTCTTCTTAACACCAATCCCTTTACAGAATGTATCAGGTGTACTTTATTGTGGAACTAATACTAGAGAAGTTATCATGTATCCTGTAAGACTTAAAGAATCCTAAAGAGTTCATTCAATGAAAGAGAGAGGATGATGACAAAAGATGAACTTGGGTAAAAGAAGAGTTAATGGGAGATACAAAGTGACTGAAGTGAGAGGTTGGTAGAGAAAGAAGTGAAAAAGTAATAGAAAAGATATTGGTGGAAGGGGTAATGGAAGAGACACAGTAAATGGTAGGAAATGATAGAAAGGAGCAGTAATGGCAGTTATATGTCTGTTGGTTAGATGGACAGACAGACAGACAGATAGATAGATAGATAGAGAGAGGGGAGAAAGAGAGAGGGGAGAAAGAGAGAAGGGGAGAAAGAGAGAGGGGAGAAAGAGAGAAGGGGAGAAAGAGAGAGGGGAGAAAGAGAGAAGGGGAGAAAGAGACCGAGCGAGAGAGAGAGAGAGAGATAGAGAGAGAGAGAGTGATAAATGTCAATGAGTGACCTGGGTGGATGGAATGATGGCTAGCATTAGAGAAAGGTGATGGAGTGTATGAGATATGAACAGATCTGATGCAATTCTTTCTTTCAAAAACATCATGATGAGAGGGAGATGTAGAGGGATAATGGTGATGGTAGAGTGGAATTGATTATGGAGAGATCCAATGCCATCTCTTGTTACACAGGCAGCACGATAAAATGAATGGGAGAGAGATGAGTGCATCAAAGAGATAGTGGGTGGGGCAGTAAATGGAAAATTAACAAAGAAAATAACAGGTGAGAGATCAAAACATACACTATATGATATCCCAGCTTCCATCAGTGTTATCAGCCATCATGGTTTTTTTGTCATCTTCATGAGGCTCAGCATTTTGAGATCAGTTTTTAGCATTTGGTCCCATGTCTTTGAATCGATACCATCATTTGAATAAGAGAGAGAATGAGTGACAGAGAGAGAAGAGAGTACAAGGTAGTTGGGAGTGAGGGAAGTAGATGGAAATTGAATAGGAACATAAGGAGCAAGTAGCCCAAATGTAGATATATTATATGCCACAACCTCCCCCATTTTTCATGTTTCACCATACCTGCATAAGTTGAAAGATTTTCTCAAGTACAGCATGCCAGCAATAGTCATAGTCAACTCTCACCTTTCTGTTCTATGTCTTCCCAGGTCTCCTTTTCCGCAGGTTACATCTATTTTGAATGTTCAGTACATCATTTTATACAGTTGTTAACCTCCATATGCATCATGTGCTCATACAAGCACAGTATTCTCTCTTGCACACATTTGATTCCTCTTACATCCATTCTTTTTTTTTTTTTTTTGTTTTCTTGGCTCATTTACATTCTGTTGTTTATACACATTACACATCCGGCAGAGCATATTTGCTTCATTTCTTCCTAGTCTTTGAAAATCTTCTGCATTCAAGGCCCATATCTCACTATCATGCAACATTGCAGTTCATACAAAAACATCATATAATCTGCCTTTCATTTTAAGGGAGAAGCCCTTTGATGTCAGTAGACATAATAACTTCCTGAACTTTCTCCATCCTGTTCTTACTCTGGCTGTTATGTTTTTCATACACCTACCTCCACTACTAATTAACAACCTGAGAGTAACCTAAGTAACAAAAGCTATTAACTATTCCTAGTATGCTTCTGCCACATATGAAATCTACTTTCTTTGTCAGACTGTCTGCAATTCCATAACACTTTCTGCACATCCATAATTTATACAGAGAACTCTATGTTATTTCTTTCTAAATTTACTGCATATTGAGCATAGCCTTTTCTGTGATGGTAGCAAAGTCCAGTCTCTTTCTCCTAAACACTAAAACTTTAAGCTTTAAGTTTACTTTGAGGTTTCTCAATTATAGATTTTGCTTCCAGGTCTGGAATGTTTTTACTAAATCTTCCACAGGTTTAGCTGTAAGAATTAGGCCAGCAGTATACAGGACTATCTATGGACAGCAGGTCATAAACAGCTCTGTTATGGCCTGAAGGACTATAATAAACAGGCAGGAAAGGGATCTAATAGGTTCCTTCCTGCACTTAAAATTTTCCACCATAGTTTTCATCTTTTCATACAAACTACACCACTAATTTTTTGTTTCATCTACAATGCATCACAAAGTTAAAAAGATTGAGAATCTCTGTTTTAACCTGTATCATCATCATCATCGTTTTCCATGCTAGCATGGGTCGGACGATTTGACTGAGGATTGGCGAACCAGATGGCTGCACCAGGCTCGAATCTGATCTGGCAGGATTTCTACAGCTGGATGCCCTTCCTAACGCCAACGACTCCAAGAGTGTAGTGGGTGCTTTTACGAGCCACCAGCACAAGGGCCAGTCAGGTGGTACTGGTAACAGCCACGCTCAAAATGGTGTTTTTTACCTGCCACATGCACAGGAGCCAGTCCAGCGGCACTGACAACGACCTCACTCGAATATCTTTTCACGTGCCACCGGCACAAGTGCAAACTACAGAAAATTATTAATTCCTCCTTTACTCAATAAACAAAGGATAATTATCAAGACTTTATCTTTAGAATTTCAGTTCATATTTTTCAAATTTGTAATTTTAATATCTTATTTTCTTTCCCATCTTCATCTCACAGCAAACATCAGTGACTTGTGGCTCATTTCTTGGGAACCACTGCTGTGAGGTTGACCACTTTCATTGTTTCATATACTTTATTAAATGCAACTTCGTTGATGACAGAAAGATAGAGAGAGAGAGAGAGGGGGAAAACAAAGAGAGAGAGAATCTCTGCTATATTAAACATTAAATTTTTTTCTTCTTCTCTATGCAGCAACAACATTACTTTGTCTCTCTTTCCATAACTTTAGAAATTCCAAGAAACAACAGAACGATCAAACGTGGAATCATAAATCCTTTCATTCAGTTACAAGACGAAATATTTTATTATATGTAAATATTGGGTGGTTAAGCAAAAAAAAAAAAGGCTTTTGACATTAATTTAAGAAATGTATTTTCATAGCAAGCAAAATCTTACAATATACGAGATTTGGGGTCCCGAGTTTGAAAGCATTAAAAAATATGATGATATCTATTAAAATATATGATGGTTGAATACACAATAATACACATGAACTGTTAAAAGTAGGTTAAACATGTGTACAAAATAACGCACCATCTATCAACTCGAATATATAAGCTCACTTTTACTACACACACACTCATAAGTCAGTGTGTATCAAATTAAGGAAACTGGTATATCACTTATAGATTAAATACACATATGTGTTTATGTGCAAGCGAGCGTGCGTGCAAAAAGCACACTTATTTGATTGCAATAGCATTATACATATATAATAATATAAACACATGCAATTAAGAAGGTTGCTAATGTTTACAGACCTTTGTTCACACCATCTCAAACAATTGTTTAATAACTACAGTTATTACTGCTACTATTACCACACCCACTAATCCTGAATGTCTCTACTGTACCTTTTGCCCGTTAAACTAGTTTACGTTTATCTTTATTTTTTTCTATTCCTTTCTTTTTCTTTTTCTTTTTTATCAAAGAGACACAGCGGAGCCTGTTTATAGAGAGATTCAGAAAGATAGCTTACTGCTATCATTAGTTAGTGCCGATCAAATAAGCGAAGTAGGGTAAGGGAGAAAGAAACACATGGACATGGTCTTCGTCTTTCTTTTTATATGAGAGAGCGAGAGGGAGAGTGACAGAGGAGGTGGGAAAGAAAAGAAAAAAAAAGTGTACACAAGCACACACTCTAAGACACATACGCGCACACACACACATACACACACACGCACGCACATTTTCTTGCGCGCACTTTATCATTGGTTTCCTCCTCCTCCTTCTCCTCCATAGAAATTTGCAACGGATTTCCTCGAAGCTCATTCGATACAATAGCGAAGAACGAGAACGGGTCGTCCACTGAAGACGTCAGTGGTAAGAGTTATAGAATTTATAAAGAAATATGGTCCACACATAAACAAAAACAACAGAACTTCTAGGATACGGATTATTGAATTTGCTTGTAACAGTATTGTTATAATTTCTGTCAGATTTACTACGTTTTCTTCTCTGGCCGCAGAAACTACTATTAACCAGTTTAAGAGATTCTCTACACACATAACACAGGACCAATACTGAGTTGCTATAGGGAATCGTTGTCTATCTGTACATGTGTATTAACATGTATAGAAACCTGTCAAATCTTTGGCTGAATAAACCCGATTCTCAAACGGACTTATAATAAGACTAATCATTTTTTTATTTTTAGCATTATTATTTATTGATATTATTGTTATTTCCAAACGAAGGAAAGGAATTGTTGCTAAATTTCAATAATTTTTACAAGGCTTAGAATGTTTTGGATTCAAGTCCATTCAGGTAACCAGAGTTTTACTTAATACGTCACCTTGCTTATATTAAATCACTTTCTCTTTTCAGTCCAGTTCGCGAAATCGTCCCTTCCTTTAAACACACGCTCTATTTATCTCGTTAATATGTTTTGAAAAACTTAACACCTTCCACGCCCACTTTTGATTATTTAATCAGACTATACTGAAATTTATATTTATAATTTCGACGCACAGTCGTTATGGGATAAATATTATAAAATAATATAACAACATATGAAAAATGTAAAAGGCCGACAACAAATCAATGTTTTAAAGTGGTTAAGCATTTGGCGATAACTAAACGGAACATGTGTTGGATCCTAAGATCGGTTCCCATGGCTATTTACTCACAGTAAATCAAATTATTGATGTTTCTCAGTTATCTACATCCATTCAATCGGTTTCTTCAACTGGTCTTTCTTTTTATAAGAAAGATCCCGAAGTAGAAAAAAAAGTCAACGCTTTAAAGCTTTATCTAGGATATCTAATAACTAAAGTAGATGTGAAATAACAGATCTTTGGAAAATATCTAATATTGTGATGGATTTTTATTTTAATATTTCTTATATATAAAAACCAATATTTTTATTCTTTGATCTTAGCTACATTGTTTTTAATATATCAATGATGGCATTGTGTGCGTGCACGAGCGTGTTTATATACACGCACACGCATTATATATATATATATATATCTGTGTGCGTGTGTGTATATATATATATATATCTGTGTGTGTGTGTATATATATATATATATATATATATATAATACATGTGCGTGACTGATATGCAATTGTAAAAAGGATAAAAACAATTGTTTCAAAATCATGCTCTGGAAATGTTTATCTAAAAAAAAAGACAACTAAAAGATAATGGTTTAAATAACTACAGAGAGAGAGAGATTGATAGAAAAATAGCTATGCTCATAACTAAGTGGCAATTATCTATAGATATCATCGCTGAGCTGTTACTAATGTTACTTGTATTATAAACATTAAAACAGAATGAAACAATATTTCTGTAAAAAAAAATAAAACAACAGAAAAGCAGTAAGAATATCACTGTCTGTTCTAGTCGGGTTGGGTTACCCTTTATTATTTGATTAGTGTTTACCTTTGGTTAGTCATTAACCCAATCGAAGACGACTGATACGCATTTTGTTTACTTTAAGAAACTTTTCGGGTTATATTTTCTCTGTTCGTAAATGTCTCGAATAGTTGTGGAGTTTCTGAACTTTAAAAACACCAACAAAAATCCTAGGATAGCCAAACGTTCTCTCTGTGCTACATACAGGCAAAAAGAAGAAGGAAGCTAGAGAGACATCAAAGCGCAGTTGTGACAGTTTTCTTTTTCTTTTTTTCCCATACATGCAATATTTACTTGTATTTTTGTATTATCATTCCTGAAGTGATTCTTGAGAGGCCTGAAATATTTTAAGTGCAGTCAACTGTGCGCGCGTGCGTATGTGAGATAGAGAGAGTGAGTGAAAGAGAAAGGCCGCCTCTACATCATAAAGATTGGGAATTTCTGTCAATAACAAGCATTATTTAGTGAAAACGTGCGCAAACAGAGGAGTTAATATGCGTAAAACCTGAGACAATTTAATTTGGATCGTTTTTCGAAGGAGACTATTATATTAAATCTAATAAATACTGTTTCCTGGATCTACTTTATATAATACATGATACCCTTAGCACTAATCCTGTTTTGTATAATGTTTTTCAATCAGGGAGTGTTAGTCAGGATGAGAAAAGTAATGATAATGCAATTTGTCTAGGGTGAATCTAATTGCTAGTGGCATGTATGTCAATAAATTGACTTTACTACTTTTTTTATAAGTTCGTTCAGCTTCTATCTATAAAGTTTCCCCCACATCAGTATCATACCATTAATCAAGGAAATGCCGGTAACAGCTGAATCTAGCACAATATTCGATCACCAAGTTCGATTCATTAAATAGTGTCATTTTGACAGGCCATCGCAAGCGCACTTTTAGCTTAATCTAGCATAATCTTCCTAGTGCAATGAAACTATCCCACTGAGCAGATAGATTTCATTGCTCACCCACAGCAAACTTTATAATGTTAATTCTCTTAAAGGGTTCCGTTCAAGCTACCTGAGAAGTTCGTCAAAACCAATTCACTGTTTCACTGTTCTCACTGATTCTTGTTTCCGATAGAAAAGGGAGAAGGATAGAGGTGTGGGGGGGGGGGGGGAGATATTTGTATTGTCTTCTTCGATAGCTAGAATTAATATTTTGAAATTAGTAATGGAATTCAAGATATAAAATTTTCAGTTAATTTGAGATGTAAGTCGATCTTTTTTTTTATTGATTGATATATCACTTGCTTATAATCCCCGCCCCCCGCCGAAAATATAAAACTACAGTTAAATGTATAATAACCGCTGTACTAACTTGAAAATTTAAAGTAACCTTAAATTCAACAGAATTCACATTCTCTATACAAAACCTACGTGAGTGTATCGAAACCTGTTGGAATTGAGCACCATCCCCCTCCACCAATAATCATATTCCAAATGTTAATGAAACAATACTTTTCCATTCCTCTTTGATAGAGTAACTTGTATATAGTTGAGACTCTTTTAGCATGGTTATTATATCAGGCAGATAAAAGCATGCAGTGACTAAAAAGAATTTTTTTAATGTGCTCAACGAGAGGACCTCCTTGTTATTTAAACTTTCTTTGTCAATTATAATTCCTAACACCAAATATCGACTACAATACAGGCCAACGAAGGTGCATCTAACTTCGTTGCCCAACTTGCTAGAAATAGCAGCTAAATCTCCCTCAAATCACATCTGTGCCGTCTTAACAAACAAGTGTCTACTATATACTGTACTCCTGGGAGCAACTAGGGAAAAGACTTAAGTACTCGCAGCTGGAACTTCTGGACCATAAATCTGTTCAATTTGAGCTGACCTAGAGTTAACAACTGACTGCTCTGCTCAATCTGAGCATTAATTTAGATAGAATAACTGCTTGATTGGGAAAATGCTCAATATATATGTATATATGATATAGAATCCTTTTTTTTTTCTTTTATTTGCTCATTGTATTGCATAATACAAGCTATATGCAGAAATTCAATGTATAAAGTATTTTTTATTAATTGCATACAAGAATCTGTGTGTAAGTAAATATAAAATTAATATCTTATCGGAGATAATGCAGTGTTTGTGATGAGGAGAAAGACTAGTGTAACATTTGAGGTGATACACTGAACCACACTCACAGGTTATTAATCAATATCTGTACAAGATCCAATAGATCAAGATCAATTATTAAGAATAAATATATTAATGAAACAGTAAAGCATACAAATACAAATCGCTTCAGATGCATTCAAGATAATGCTAAATCACCCAATACAGAAAGAACCAGGTGAATTTATTTTCAGTTAACAGGATTTAACTGAAAAGCAAAAAAACAAAAAAAACAACCTAGCATTTATTTGTTTAGTAATAGCAGTAAGCAGGGGTTTTCAGCCTGGTGTGTCTGCATCTCCTGTGGGGTGCAAGATGGTATTTCAGGAGGTGTGACAAAATACTTGATCAAAATCGCTTTTCAGAATAAAATTATTTACTAAACTCTTAGAATAACTCTTGTATTAAGCATGTTAACAACTTTGTGATTCCACAGTACTGCATTTTGTTCAATAAAAACAATAAATTAGTTATTAAAAAATTGACTTTTTCATCATCAAATGTGATACTCTTGTTGGGGGTGTGTGAAAATTTAATATTTCCTAAGAGTGCAGGGCATAGAAAAGGTTGATAATGAACAGTTTACAAATTAATGCAGTGAAAGGACTTACATCATACACATTGATGTATATAATATAATAATCTACTATGTGTGGATGTATATGTGTGTATGTATGTATGTTAGCTACAATGCTAATCCTTTGTTAGGGGATCAGTTGACACTGTCTCTAACAAACCAGAAAGACGTGCAATTCAAATTCAGAACCATAAAAGCTAGGATTTTCTATTGTTAGAACTATAGCATATATATATTCTATATTGTACTACAACAGAAAACTTAGAATTGATTTCACATTTCCTTTCACTACAGATTGTCTCAGTCAAACAAAATCATTATTTTCTACTTTATATAAGTTCCAGCATGGCCCTAGTAGTTATAGCTAAAACAAAATAGAGAGCACAAATATACAGATATCACACACACACACACACATTCCTGTATGCAAAGTTAATATCTACATTTGCCAGGTTACATGAAATGGTGCATATTTGTTGCATATTGGTATGTATATTGATGAATATTCAGTTTTTATTGAACCTAGCTGTCATTCTAGCATAGGTATTAAGGAATTTCTAAAGCAACACAAAATATCTTTATGAATTTATTTGTTCCTATAGCACCCACTTTACTTTCGCCTCCCCTCTCTCTCTATCTACACGCATACACATATTCATATATACTTATATCTACAGATCCACGTGCATACACACACATTTAGGTATGTGTGTGCATACATTTATTTCAGCTTTGTAAAAGTTATATATTGGAATATTATACTGCAGCAAATCAAGTAAACTCTCCTTCTCTCTCTCAGAATATGAATAAATATTAGGATTGAAAAGGCAATATGATATCTTTCTGCCATCGATCTAGCACTTGAGGCAGTCAGTCTGTCTGCAGTTCTCAGTTATTCTACAGCATAAAGTGGATGATAATGGTTTTGTCGGTCCCCTCAGACAATCCATGATGCGCGAGGAAATGTGAAATTAGTTGGAAGTTTGTTGTTGCATTACACAGTGTTAAATCTCATACAATTGTTAATAATAATAAGCTGACTTGTCCCCTCTCTTAAGGAGATTTGTAATGATTCAGCATACTTTTGTTTCCTGGCTCGACAGAAAGCTAACTGACCCCCCCCAGTTCCCAAGAACCTTATAATTCTTTTTTTTTTTTTTTTTTTTTTTTTTTTTTTCATTTTCTCCTTTTATCAATATAACCTGAACAGAGATGTAGCTATTTAGAAACGTATACTCCACCTCAGCCCCTTGCTTCTAGCTTGTAGCTTCTCATTTTTTTTTCTCTCTCTAAATTACAGTCTCCCCCATTCATTCATTGCTATTTCAATAGGTCTTCCTAGAATGGACACAAGCCCATTTAAAGGTAATCTTCAATGAAATATATTGATTTCTTACTTCCCTTGGCTCTATTGCATGCTTAAACAGCCAGAAATGCAGGGAGTATAAGGATGCATTGGTATGGGAGATTCTCAACAGAAAAATGTAGCTGTACTAAGGAATGTCTGAAAGCTATATCATACAAACTCTTCAAAAGGAGCTTATTTTTATTCTCTTGCTAATAACTTATTAAAATTTATATAGATGTGCTGAGAAATAAAGTTGGAAGGAAAGAAAGATATTTTTTTTTTTTTAGAAAAATGGAATTCACTAGGCCTTATTGAAAATAGAAAAAACTATAATTTTAATTTGAAAATTCAAAGTTACTTAGGCAATTTATTGTTATTTTTTTTAAATACACGTTCAGATTTGGTTAATCTAGTGTTGTCTGAGTCAGATCTACCAAGTCTTTTAACAGTAGCTACTTTAAAACCTAAAGCCATAAAAAATAAATTGTAGTGTTTTAAATAGAAGCTGTAATAGCAGTGATATAATATCACAAGTTGTAAAACTATATGTAAGCAATTAATATATATATATATATATATATGTGTGTGTGTGTGTGTATATGTATATATGCTTGAAGAATAGGAAGGGAAATTGAATTAAAATGCATGTTATACAAAGAGTAGACAGAAAACATTTTAAAAGTAAAAATATGTTTCTACACATGCATCTATTCTGCAATAAGGCAGCAACAGGTTTCCTTTTTGCATTTTACTTTGAAAACTGATATAAGAGATATCAGCTTACATATATATTTCTTTAAACAAGAAATACTGAATTGTATATAGAATTTGGAAAAGGTAGGGTATCTTTAGTGAAATCACTTGTTCATAATTATTGATAGCAGATTTCAAAGAAATATATCACATTTAAGAAAAATGAAGATAAGTATTTTTTTTAATGTTTTACATTTTGAAATGAGAGTGCATTCTCTTTATTCTATAAAACTAACTGTAACTCAGGTATTATTTATACTATCTATTGAAACAACCTGTATATCTTGTTAAGTTATCTTGTGTTTTAATCAATAGACAGAAATGTAAACAGTTTTTACAAAGAGCTTTCTTAAGATGTATTAAGCCTACTGGGAATTATACTGTATCACTGAGTTTGGGGGATATTGGATATTATTTAAACAAGCTCATCCTAAATTTTCATTTACTTTACAAGTAAAGAAAAATGAAAGAATACAGCAGCATGGGAGGTGGTACCATGGTCTTCAGATAAAAATCAATGCAACAATTCTAGGCTGTAATAATTGGTAGCACTGGCATTGCTGTTGCTGCAACTTGCCTCAACACAGATAGCAATATTCTGTCAGTGTTGGTGAGGGAATAAAGCGGGATTGGAATAGGATAGCCATTAAATATATATATTTGTAGTTTTTCAAATATTATAGAGAAATAAACACTTATTGAAATGCTGCAGTTCTCTTTCTGATGGTTATTTTTTTGGATAATAAATAAACCTTTGCATTTTACTTTGTTGTGGGTTACAACTAAGAAAAGTTTTTAAACATAGGTGATTAGGAGAAGAAAAAAGTGAAAAATACCACCCCATCCCAGCTTCTGATAATTTTATCTACATTTAATGTAGCATATAATAAAAGAAACCATAGAAATTTAGTTTCTAACAATTTATAGTTATGTTAAAAAAAAAAAACAGTTTATTGTGAGAAATCTGCAGTAATTAGAGATGGTTGGCAAAAAGGTGTTAGGATCTTATCAGTGTATAAATATGAAATTTGTTTCTTTATTAGTTAATAACAGTTAAGAGCTGTTTCCTTATATTAAGTTTCTGTATTTTTGTTATCTAAACAAACTATTTCTTCCTATTTTCACATTTCCAGGAAATAGAGAAACAATAGATATCTTAATAGCTTAACAGATCAGTCTCTTATATTTGTCCCATAAAGGATGCTCTTAACTGTTCAGGCCACACTTTGCAATAAAGGTTTTTAGAAAACAAATTAACCAAAACCAGGAAGGAATTTATTTTAATTATTTAAGGTGGAGTTGATTGAAGGCTAGAATGGTTCAGAGCAGAGAGAGAGAGAGAGCTAGACATGCATTATATGTTACATCATTTAATGTATCAATATTCAGAGTTCAAATGATATTATAGTCATTTTAGTTTTCATTTCTTTAGGGGTGGATAACATAATCCAAAATCATCCAACCAACTTCCCTTATAAAAACAAACTAAGAAAAGTATTGTTACACAAGTTTAAATTTGCAAAAACAAAAACAGTCATGTGTTATTTGTAGTAAAAATTGGTTGGTGGTGAAACGGGTGTGAAATTATTATTTCATCTGTTCCATGAAATCATGTAAATGTTTGATTCAAACCTATGTTCTCTTGGTAAAAGGTGAGAAAAAAAAAAACTGGAAACATGATAACTGTAGCCAACAGGTGGTTCTGTTAAATTAAAGATGGTATGGACCATACTGGTAGCTAATACCAATCTGAAGTAACACCGGACTGAGTTAGGTTGTTACAATATATACAGTGAAACGTTACAAGAAAAAAATGTTTCTCCCTTTCACTATGAAATAAAATCTTAATGGTCTTCCTTAAATATGTTCTAATTCTAAAGTTTCCGTCCACTTATTTTATTATAAGCATTAAAAATTTGTTCTGTCTAAATAGTTCTGTTTGAAAAAGGTGGCTGTTGTAGTTTGGTGAGAAAACCTTTTTATTATGTGTCCAACCATCTATTCTTTTCCCACCTTACAAATAACAGCACAAACTTGTTTAACTACCAGAAGTGGTAAGTTTGTATTTCATGACACAAAAGAACTAACAGCATGTCAAGTTTTGTTGCAAAGTGGTTTTGCAGTTCTATAACAATAAAGCTTCATATTTGCTTCATTTCATGACTGTACATATTTATACTTCACACTCAACTACAGTCGACAGAAAGGGGGCTCATATTTCAGTTTTAAAACATCTTGGTGTCATTTTAACCTGTTGTAAAGGTTAAGCATTAGAATATTTTGAAAAAGGCAAGTAAAAAGTTTTCAAGAAGAAGCAGCTTTATGTAATAGCTGCACATTCTTCACTTTAGAATCTATAATGTTAATACATTGTCAGTTTTCTTATTATTCATAGGAAAAAATCCCCACCAGTTTTAGAGCCCCTTTAACAAGCTTAGTGCACTATCTTAGAAAGAACATTTTGACATTAACATAAATAATGTTATACTATTTACTAGTTAAATATTCAGGTTTATTACATCATTGATCTCTTTTGCTTGTCATAATCTATTACAACACAGTTTATATTTAAGTGCAGGCATGGCTATGTAGTTTTGCAATCATGTGGTTTCAGGTTCAATCTTAACACATTAATAATCTTTTGTCATAAGCTATTAGACAACAACTTACATTAAATTTTAATTGTAGGCAATCATCACTTTCTAAATTGACAGGGCTCTATTCTAACAGGCTGTGAAGGCAATATCTGCAAACATAACCAACTGTTATATAATTAAACATGATGTATCGTGGCAGATATATCCTGTGTATATGTGTACATGTGCATGTATGCAATATATAACTGTCTGCGTACTCCAATTAAAGTTAAATCCTTAACACTTTCTAATCAGCAACTTGACACCTTGATTGGCTCATGCAGGTAGACCTGGTGATAATTAGTTGCTATGTAGAATGATTAAGAAACTTAATTGGTTCTCATGTGAACTATCTAATCTAACTGGCAGCAGCAGATGGAAACAGCTTTAACATGTTCCACAATGTTTGTTTTTAAAGGATTTATTAAAAGTTCCATCTTAGCAACATCTCATTGTATTTAAGCTGTAATAATTCTTTTATTGCTTTTGATGGTTGGACAGGGCCCATGCTGGGGCACCACTCTGTAGGGTCTAGTTGATTATATCAACCCCAACTGTTTATTTTTATTTACAGGTAATTTATTTTATCAACTTCCGAAAGGTGAGGTGGACCAGGTGGAATTTGAAAGGGATGCAACCAAATACCACAGATATTTTGCTTGACATTCTATGGCCACCCTCCAAGAATATTTTGGAGACTAATGATATATATATATGGAGGTTTTATATATTTAATAATCATGGTATAATCATTAGTAATAATAGGTGCAGGTATGGCTCTGTGGTTAAGAAGTTCACCATAGATTTGGCTGTAATCCCACTGTATGATACTTTGGGCAAGTGTCTTCTGTTATAGACTTTGGATTGATTTGCACCTTCTGAGTGGAATTTAGCAGACAAAAACTAAGAAACTGAAGAAGTAGATTGTATGATATATGTGTATACACATGTGTCTCATTTTAAAGGTTGTGTCAAAAAGGTAGCTTAACCACTTGATACATATAGATCAATAAAATAAAGTACAGAGTTTATGTGATCAACTAAAAACTCTTGAAAGTGGAACCCCAGCATGACCATGCTACAATGGCTGAAACCAGTAAAAGAATAAAGAAGTATAAAGTATGTTCTGAGAATCCTGTTGACCCCCCCTCCCCCAGTTCATTTATCTCTCCACCTCTCATCATCCTTGTTGTTTCTAAACCTCCTCCACATCCCTGCTCTAACTACTGTTCTCAATCCTTCCTTCTCAGAACATTGGCCTTCTGGAATCTCCTTCTTGCTCATGTCTTTTCTGCAAGAGTTGACCTACAACAGTTTAAGTGGAACATTAACAACATCAATCTCACCAGCCTTGGAAGGGACTGCAAAGGTTATGGGCACTGCTATTGGTACCAAGCTGTGTTTTTTAAAATTTACCTGTGATAGATTAACTTCTTGCCCATGGAGAGATCTGTATTGTCACTAACTATTTGTATAGTTTGTGAATGGATTATATTTTCACAAAATTATAAAATTTCCTGACTATTAATCACATCTTTAGAAGTGAGAAATTTTTTAATATTCACATCTATACTGTTTCAATCAGGGGTTAGAAAAATGTGTACCTTCCTAGAAAATGACACCTGACTGAAGATCAGAAATGAAATTGACTGAAATGTTACACAGATGTAAGTATTCAAAACTTTCATCACCTGAGATGAGGCTGATTGTCTAAAAAGTTATCTTAACAACAACTAATTTCAGGTATTTAATTTATTTTTGTGTTTTGACATTTAATATAATTAGCTAAAATTGGTAGTTCCATTACCCATTTTCATCATTCTAAAGACAATGTTCTGTTTGCTGTGTAATATACTGGAACAATAAATACAATTTGTAATTATTATTAATTACAAAGTTCATTTATAATTGAATGTTAGAAGACAATCTCACAAAAGGCGATTTAATTGAAAGCTAGTTACTAGGTTATGGTCATATCTGATCACACATACGTGTGTGCATACATACATACACACACATTTTCCCCTCATTTCTATAGAAGCTTCCAAACATATCATTTGCTGAATAGAACATAAGTATTAAATGTGTCTTTCTTTTAATATCAATAAGGAAATGTAATAACTGATTTCTTTGTGTGACAAGAGATTCTATGACAAAATAAGTAATTGATAAGTTACCAACTATAATTAATTGGGAATTGATAACCAACTAACTACAGCTATCACTTCATTTTAAATATACTTTGATGATTTCCTGTGTAGATAAGGAATGTTCAATTCATAAGGGAGTGTGTGGGGTTGGAAATTGTGAGATTTGTGCCTCTCTCAATGAACTTTCTAAGCATATGTGTGTGTGTGTATTGTGCATGTGTGTGTATGTGTACAATTATTCCTAACACCTTTGATTCTTTTCTCATATTTTGTTTACTCTACCCTTAGTTTTAGAAAAAAATCTAAACACATATATATGTATGTGTGTGTGTGTGTGTGTGCATACTTGTGTCTGTCCAGTGTTGATTGTCCATGTCCTTGTAACTGAGTAGTTCAACATAAGAGATCGATAGAAAAGTTCCAAATTTAAAAAATGTACTGGGGTTCATTTGTTTGATTAAACCATTCAAGATGATGCCCCAGCATGGCCACAGTCCAATGACTGAAATAAGTAAAAGGTATATATACATACACACACTTCTGACAGATAATTTTATAGGCACAAATGTGGCTGAGTGGTAAGAAGTTTGCTTCCCAGCCACATGGTTCTGGGTTCAGTTCCACACTGCTTGGCACTTTGGACAAGTGTGAGTGGATTTGTTAGATGGAAACTGAAAGAAACCTGTCTTGTGTGTATATATATATATATATATATATACATGCATGTCTTTGTGTCTGTGTTTGTCCCCCTCCACACACACACATTTCTTGACAAACAGTGTTGGTTTGTTTACATCCTTATAACTTAGCTATTCAGCAAAAGGGCTGATAGAATAAGTACCAGGCTTAAAAAAAAGTATTGGGGTAAATTCATTCTAAAATTCTTCAAGGCAGTGCCCCAGCATGGCAACAATCTGATGACTGAAAACAAGCGAAAGATAATAAGGTGCGCACACATAAATATGTGTGTGTGTGTATAAGTAGCTGATTCTGTAACATATTTTTAACCCGAATACTACTGGCAGGTCACAATATTGCCAGATTTATGCCAATCATTTGTCACTAATAATCATTTACTAGAAAATTATTAAGGAGTCCCACAGATATAAAAAGATGATTTCTATTTGCTTACAATTACAAATAGAAATTCTATACCAGCTGAATCAATAGATGCTGTCTTGTTTAATGATGCTTTAAATTTGCATGGATCATCAAATTACCTACCAACATTGGTATTTCGTTTGAGATTAGTAAAATTCATTAAATTTTAGGTGTGGAATTTTACAGCATTAACCTATCTCTATGGCAACATTTGCCTGTAATTCTGACCTGCCTATATATGTATTCATGGAATGGTTTGATGTTTTAATTTGCAAATGATATTTTTACAAAAAGGTATATTTTTTGTAAAAACTTTGTCTTTCATCTGTGTGTGGGGGTAAATTATTGTCTCAGTTTTTGATTTGAATAAACCTGAATATTTCTTTCCCTTTTAGTCTCTATATTATTGCTAGATCTGCTAGAAATATCAACCAAATCTCCCTTAGATAACATCCTACTGTCTAAAACAAGATACATTCGATAATGTAGTCATATACTCCTCAAAAGACAAGATGTCATGGTTGGAGTGTCTTTAATCATAGTTCTGCTTGATCAGGGTTGATTTGGGCTATGACACCAACAACCTACCCATACCTTCCAGTAATTTCATTTTAAATAGTAGAGTAGGAAGCCGAAGGAAACATTCAACTATGATATCTAATATTGTCGATTTAAGACCACTTGTTTACTCTGCAGCCACTTAGCAGCTATTTCAACATTCTTTGTTTCTTCTTTCATGCTAACTTTCTCTATGTTTGTTTACATTAGAAGCCCCCTACCCTACTGCATAGTCATGGAGCTGTGTTCTGTCATTTGCAGCTAGCTTTTTATAGTTTCTTTAAAACTTCTCATTCAACAACTCCAGTTCATCCTTTAACTTTGGGAGTTTTGAGTGAATAACACCTGACAAAAATTGACAATGACTTAGCAACTACATGAAATTTGTGGAAATACAGTAGTGAGTTCTAAAACACAGTGGTGTAGCTAGAATGTGTGTCACCAGGGGCAGCCCCTGAGTTAGCCATCCCACCTCCAGAGGCCCTAAACCCTATACTGGCTTATACAACCAATCCAAAAGTGCCACCCTATCAATACTTCACCCAGGGTGGATTGCCCTCTCTCTCCCCCTCTAGCTAAGCTTCTGTTAAAACACATTTTAATAGATTTTTTTTCTATGATAACATCAACTTCTATAAACAATTTGTTAATTTTAGTTCTTAATTTATATTTATTACCTACTGATTTTTAATTCATAGGACTTGATAAATAAATCAATAGGAAATGAGACTGAGCTTTTTCTAGGATCATAGTATAAACCAAAAATAGACTGTTGCTGAGAAATAAAATAGAGGATGATTTGAATAAAGTTGTAATCTGCTAAATGGAAAAATGACATAAATAGAGGTTCAATGATGTATCTTTTATTAAATATGGATATCTAAATATAAAATTAATTAATGAGAAATGAACTTCTAGCTACTTTTGTTTGTATAATATACCATCATCTAAGCTGTAGTAGAATAAGATATACATAAAAGTGATATAGGAAAATGGTCATTGCTAAAGCTTGATAACAATTCCAACATTAAATAGGGAAACTATGCATTCCCAAGACTGTTTTAAAGTATATTTTATTAGAAAATCAATTATAGTATCTATTCTGATGACACAAATCCCACTGGGGTTGGCCTATACATTCTGGAAGATTGATTGAATAAGTAAAAGTAATACAGATAAATTAATTACCCCTACATATAAGAATGAAATTATCTAATTGATTAGTAGAGAATATTTTGTTCAACAAAGATTTTTAGAATAAGTAATGAAGGCTAGTGATTTTTTTTTCTTCCTGTTTGAGAATAAATGTTTTCATGTAACATTTATATCATCCCAATTTCCTTTGATGTGTCAGAAAACATTTATTTCATCATTAAGTTTACTGTGTATATAAAAACCATAATTATACATAAATCAAAGAGCTTGTTTTTAAGTTGTTTCCATTGTCCTCAGGTTGTCCTGTTTTTTTTTTTCTTCTATTAAGGTGTAGGTAGACTCTTCCATTGAAATGGTCAGTACTTAACCACCTTTCCTTTTCCTCTACCACTCTCATTCCATTAAATGTCTTTGCCTAAACTGCATAAACTATTCTTCAGTACCCCCTCCTTACCCCCTCTACAACAGATGCCATATTCAAGCAGTGTAGTTTTTGCTTGCTGACATAGGGCAAGCAGATAGTAAGCTTAATTGGTCAAGCATATCTGTCTGGCTCCACTCGGCTGACTGCTATTTACCTGAGGGACATAGACATGGCTCCAATGGTCTGAGTCAAACAGCTTTCTTGCCCTAGTTAACCAATAAAGACACTTCTTTTTCTTCACTGCACCCCCACCTCCACCTCTCACCACTTCCAGTACAACTCCTTCTCTGTAGCTTAGTGTAAGTTGAAAGTAACAGCAGCAGCAGCTTCACTAGCAGTAATCCGGCAGTGGCTAGTCAGAATGCTGCTATGTGGTTCTATTGGAGACAAAAATTAGATTGAGACAACTGTCTTCAACACACTAGAGCTTAAGGTAATGTGTCTTTCTCATTGTGATGTTTATTTATAAGCTAATATATATTCATACTTGCTTTTAGGATTTACACATCATTGTTCATATAATTGTATATTTGTGTGTATGTGTGTGTATATATATATATATATATATATATATATATATATATATATATATGTATATATACATATAGATATGTGTGTGTTTATACCTATGTATGTATATGTATGTAGGACCTAAAATCACTTATAAGCTGATGTTAGTGATGAGTATCTTAAACTGTGACAACATCTATATTTGGGACATTTGCTTCATAACAGTTTTCACTTTCATAGCACTTTGAATGCCACAAATATATTCACATTTATATTTTTCTCAACTTTGTTTCCATGACAACTACCAACTGCTGATATAAAGATGTAATGCTAGCAGTGAAAATGTAGCCTGTGTTTTTACAATAGTAAACATTTATTCTTTAAAAAAATATATCAAAACAAAAACACAAATAATGATTGTTTACATTTTGTATGAAATGTGACTGTTAATTATAACTCAAAATAAATCTTAACAGTTTATTTATTTATTTTATTTTGTTAATGTAAGATAATAAGCATTAAATATTCTTTTAGTTATAGAAATATGAAAGCAATGTAGTTTAAATTATCACAATATTTAAATTTTAAACATTTTACATTAAGAAATTAATAAAATATATTATGCAATGTTATATCTGAATATATCTATATGTATGTGTCTGTGTGTAGGCATGTGTGTGAGAGAGAGACATCTATCACTTATGTGCTTAATGTTGTATAGCTATTTCATATATAACCATATTGTATAACAAACACCTAGTTATTTTTGTTGGTGCAGTTGTAGGCCCACCTTTAGCACTACACAGAAATTCTTGGGGGAATAGAAATATTTATGTTTATGATACTGCCAGCTGAGATATTATTCCTATAGGGGAACTGTGTGGGGTAATAAATAAAAACTACTTCTTAATTGTTGGTGCAATAAAGAATTGGTTGGAAGGATAACCACCAATCCAGACCTGTGATATCTGCCACTAGCTAGTAGATTTTCACATCTGCCACCCTTGTTTATCTTTGGTCATACCTCCTTTGCTAACTGGATAATGGATACCATTTACAATAATAGAGATTTTATTGGTAGTTCTCTCTTAATTGCTTTTTTATTCTTAAATGTACTTTCATAACATTTTATGATGATATTCTTGCACAGACCAGGTGTGGATTACATTTATCTAAAACTTCTTTTGAGAAGGAAAAGAAAATAATAGCTCTTAGCAATTCTATTTTATATCTATTTGGGTTGGTTGAATTGTGCACTCTTCTAAATTATAAAAGTTTAACAACCATAAATATAGCTAAGAAAAGTTAAAAGAATTCACATTTGTATAAAAAAATAAATTATAACTTTTGTGGCACAATTTTCATTCAGAACAAAGCTTTTATGAATTTAAGGCCTGAGATGTTAAAGTAACTTCAGCACTTTTAGCAATAGAGTGAGTTTCTCTTTTAACTCTTTTGTTGCTGTATTTCTGTTGAAATATACTGCCTTTAATTCAATTTTGAAAATAAAGAAGAATTTTGTAAAATAACTTTGTAAGTCATTTATTTAGCTGGTGTAATAGTTTAATTTAGATGCCTTTAGAAAAGAAATTTGTATCATAGAACCAGGGTGGTCTTAGGTAGGTTAGTCTCAAAAGGGTTAAATGTGTCTATTTGAAACGTATTATTTTTTATTCCAAAAAATTCTTTTATTTAATTTGCAGTTATGTGAGCCACATGGTGGGCGAAAATGACCTAAAAGACTGAAGTGGAATACAATGTTGGAGAGACTAGCAGCAGATCATGAGAAGATACAGTGCTCAAGTGCAGTATCCTGATCCCACCAAACCTCCCTCTGGTGGTGTACTGGATGTCAATGAAGATGGAGACAGTACTCGAAAATGCAAGACAACTCAGTCTTTTGAGACTTTATTTGATAGTGAAGCCCTCAGTGATGTGGTGCTTAATATCAACGAAGGTGAACTTACCTTCAATGCTCACAAAATGATCCTTGGCATGAAAAGTGAGGTTTTTACACGCTTATTAAATGAACTTACTGCAGTAGATGACAGCCCCCGCCTAATACTTAAATTGCATGTTGATGCAGACTGTGTTCAAATTTTCAGCCGATTTCTATATTTTCTTTATAGTGGAGCAGTATGGTTACACCGAGAGTATGTAGTGCCATTATATCGGCTAGCTGTTGATTATTCTGTATGGCCTCTTATTAGCCACTGTGAGAATTATATAATGCAAATTCTTGAAAAGACTATACAGTATGGGTATGGAACAGCAAGCTTCAGCATTGAAGTGGTTAGTAGTTTATATGAATCAAACATCATGCCGGGCCAAATCCGATCTCAAGCATTCCAAGTTTTATGTGTCTGTTTTACTCAGCTGTCTTGCAGTAAGCTTTGGTCTTCATGTTCATGGGAAATGGTCCGTGACTTGATCCAGAGTGATGATATAAATGCAGATGAGGATTGCATCCTCAGTGCTGCAACTGGATGGATGAAAGACAATAAACTCCAAGACAAGTCAAAAATTCAGGATATATTAGCAAATATTCGATATCCAATGCTAAACAGGCGAGTATTATACCACCTGTTAAAGAATAGGGCTTTTCAAAATTTTCCTTATGTTGCAGAACTTGTTGATGGTGCTGTGAAATACCAGTGTTTTAAAGACCTTGCTGAGGCACATCATGAGTTTACTGGAGTTCAGTATCAACGTAGAAAAGGACAATTACCAAGGAGTTCACAAACTGTTGGCACAGTTCCACATCAACATATACAATCAGTGTGACCATTATGTATATAAAGTGAATATATTAGTAACTAAAGTATTGTAAATAAATTTTTAACATACTGGAGTTGTATTTATTTATGATTGATCTGTTCTTTGAAGTTTTTGTTTTTGAAAATTTGGATGTTTACTAGATGAATTTTCTTTTCTTTAATGTTGACCTTATATAAGGAAAACAAAATAATATATTGATTAGAAAGCTTGTCAGTGGAGCATGAGAAGACATTAGTCCCAGCTAGTGTTCTGGTCTCACCAAACCTCCCTCTGGTGGTGTTCTAGACATCAATAAAGATGGCTATAGAATACTTGAAATGCAAGACAACTCAGTCTTTTGAGACATTTGATAGTGAAACCCAGTGTTATGATTGTATAGAACATTGTTTGAATTTATTACAAGTGCCTTCACTTGTCAACTACAAGCTACAATTTCTTTTATACATACAAACAAACAAACAATACACACACACATATATTCATATATGATTTTTCAGAGATGGAGACACATGTGTGATGTAAACTGTTGTACAGAAAGAAATTAGTAGTGAGAATGAATGGGTAGCTGAGAGAGGGCAGTAAATGTATTAGAAAAGTTAAATCAAAATGAAATAAACTACAATATACCTGAAATACTCAAACAATAGAAATAAAACTGGGTATGATTTATATTAAACCAAACACTTTTTTACTTAGGTACAAGCCTATATATATATATATATATATATATATATATATATATATATATATATATATATATATGCATATATATATGCATATATATATATGCATATATATATATATATGCATATATATATATGCATATATATATATATATGCATATATATATATATATGCATATATATATATATATGCATATATATATATATATGCATATATATATATATATGCATATATATATATATGCATATATATATATATATGCATATATATATATATATGCATATATATATATATGCATATATATATATATGCATATATATATATATATGCATATATATATATATATGCATATATATATATATGCATATATATATATGCATATATATATATATATGCATATATATATATATATATGCATATATATATATGCATATATATATATATATATGCATATACATATATATATATGCATATATATATATATATATGCATATATATATATATATATGCATATATATATATATATATGCATATATATATATATATATGCATATATATATATATGCATATATATATATATGCATATATATATATATATGCATATATATATATATATGCATATATATATATATATATGCATATATATATATATATGCATATATATATATATATATGCATATATATATATATATATGCATATATATATATATATATGCATATATATATATATATATGCATATATATATATATATATATGCATATATATATATATCATCATCATCATCATCATCGTTTAACGTCCGCTTTCCATGCTAGCATGGGTTGGACGATTTGACTGAGGACTGGTGAAACCGGATGGCAACACCAGGCTCCAGTCTGATTTGGCAGAGTTTCTACAGCTGGATGCCCTTCCTAACGCCAACCACTCAGAGAGTGTAGTGGGTGCTTTTACGTGTCACCCGCACGAAAACGGCCACGCTCGAAATGGTGTCTTTTATGTGCCACCCGCACAAGCCAGTCCAGGGGCACTGGCAACGATCTCGCTCGAAAATCCTACAGGAGCCAGTCAGGCGGTACTGGCAACGGCCACGCTCAAAATGGTGCATCTCATGTGCCACCCGCACAAGAACCAGTCCAGGGGCACTGGCAACGATCTTACTTGGCTTGCCGGGTCTTCTCACGCACAGCCCATTTCCAAAGGTCTCGGTCCGTAGTCATCGCCTCGGTGAGGCCCAATGTACGAAGGTCTTGCCTCACCACCTCAGCCCAGGTCTTCCTGGGCCTACCTCTTCCACGGGTTCCCTCAACTGTTAGGGTGTGGCACTTTTTCACGCAGCTATCCTCCTCCATTCTCACCACATGTCCATACCAGCGCAATCGTCTCTCTTGCACGCCACAACTGATGCTTCTAATGTTCAGCTTTTCTCTCAAGATACTTACACTCTGACGGGTATTCACATTGACATTACACATCCAACGGAGCATACTGGCTATATGCATATATATGCATATATATATATATATATATATGCATATATATATATATGCATATATATATATATATATGCATATATATATATATATGCATATATGCATATATATGCATATATGCATATATATATATATATGCATATATATATATATGCATATATATATATGCATATATATATATGCATATATATATATGCATATATATATATGCATATATATATATGCATATATATATATGCATATATATATATGCATATATATATATATATGCATATATATATATATATGCATATATATATATATGCATATATATATATATATGCATATATATATATATATGCATATATATATATATATGCATATATATATATATATATGCATATATATATATATATGCATATATATATATATGCATATATATATATATGCATATATATATATATATGCATATATATATATATATATGCATATATATATATATATGCATATATATATATATATGCATATATATATATATACGGACCGAGACCTTTGGAAATGGGCTGTGCGTGAGAAGACCCGGCAAGCTAAGTAAGATCGTTGCCAGTGCCCCTGGACTGGTTCTTGTGCGGGTGGCACATGAGATGCACCATTTTGAGCGTGGCCGTTGCCAGTCCCGCCTGACTGGCTCCTGTAGGATTTTCGAGCGAGATCGTTGCCAGTGCCCCTGGACTGGCTTGTGCGGGTGGCACATAAAAGACACCATTTCGAGCGTGGCCGTTTTCGTGCGGGTGACACGTAAAAGCACCCACTACACTCTCTGAGTGGTTGGCGTTAGGAAGGGCATCCAGCTGTAGAAACTCTGCCAAATCAGACTGGAGCCTGGTGTTGCCATCCGGTTTCACCAGTCCTCAGTCAAATCGTCCAACCCATGCTAGCATGGAAAGCGGACGTTAAACGATGATGATGATGATGATGATGATGCATATATATATATGCATATATATATATGCATATACATATGCACATGTGCATATATATATATATGCACATGTGCATATATATGCACATGTGCATATATATATATGCACATGTGCATATATATATATATGCACATGTGCATATATATATATATATATGCACATGTGCATATATATATGCACATGTGCATATATATATATACACATATGCATATATATATATACACATATGCATATATATATATATACACATATGCATATATATATATATACACATATATATATATATACACATATGCATATATGGATACAGGATGTCACCAACAGTAAACAACATGAAATATGAAAACAAATGTTTGATATGCAAACAATTAGAGAAACGAATGGAAAACAGGACAAGTAACACAAAGAACGACCCTTCATCAGTTGTAAGCTGTCTGTCCACTCCTCATTTTGAGCACTGAACGACAATATGAGTCTTCGAAGACAATTACTCCCAAAAGTACCAAACTAAAATTTGGGATTTATGGAGGGTCAAAGTTGGGAACAAAAACAGGACAGTGGAGAAATTCAAAGAAACCGAATGAAAGCAAACATGGAGGGTCGTTAGACCAGAATGAGGGTAAAATAACAAGATATATATATATATATATATAGAGAGAGAGAGAGAGAGAGAGAGAGACATTGGAGCTCAATACAGTCCTTGGACACATTGGTTTCTGTCAAGCCATCCAACCCATGCCAGCATGGAACATGGATATATGTATATATAAATTTTGAAACCATTTTACTATTTTTCAAACTGAAAACAAGCTTGCAGAGATGGATAGTTAAGAACTTATCTATACTCTACTGCTCACCTTTAATGTAAGCCTTTGACAAATGAATTAAATGTTTATATGTTTAATTTTGATTTGTAGAAAGTTATATGATAATGGAATACTAGTGAACAGCACATTGTTGCAATACTTGTTAAATTGTAAAGTTAAATCCATAATACAGGGCAGCAAAATGGCAGAATTATTAAAGCATTGAAGAAAATGCCTTGCAGTATTTATTCCAGCTCTTTATGTTCAGAATTCAGATTCTATAGAAGTCAGCTTTGCATTTTATCCGTCTGAGGCTGATAGAATAAATAAAGTACCAGTCAAGTACTGAGATCGATTTAATTGACTAATTCCTCTTCCCAAATTTGTGGCTTTGTGCCTATTTTAGAAATTATTATGAAGTTAATATATAAAATGAAACAGATTGTTTTACACCCATTTTCACTTGTCAACATAGATGAGATAGAAACTAATCCTTGTGTTTAACCTAAATTTTCTCAAGTGCTAAGTGAATGGCATAAAATCTTGTCTTTGAATAGGAAGCTGGCCCATCACCTTTTACCTGACATTAGACTGCAGCCATGCTGGGGCACTGCCTCCAAAATTTTTTAGTCAAATGAATTGACCCCCAGGACTTGTTTTTTAAAGCCTGGTACTTATTCACATGCACAAATATATACACAACAGGCTTCTTTCAATTTCTGTCTACCAAATCCATTCTCAAGGCTATAGTAGAAGATACTTGCCCAAGGCACCATGAAATGGGACTGAACCCAGAACCATATTTTGTTGGTAAGCAAACTTCTTCCTACACAATCACCCCTGCACCTATCATATGTGGCTTTCCTACAGGAGAAGTTGAACTTTGCATGCAACAAGTATTCAGAAATGTTACTGTCTTCAGTGGTGAATTATAAACACCCACTGTACTTACTGCTTATTTTGTTTAGAGTTTTTAGGAGCCAATGAGGGAAGCCTGTACATGATTGTTTGGCATGCGATAAAATAGCAGCGAAATCGCCCTCACATCACACTTTATAATCTTTTGTAAAGAAGTTGTTAGCTAGGTAAACAAAACACACACACACACACACACACATATATATATAGAGAGAGAGAGAGAAAGAAAAACAGAGATGAGCTTCCACACAGTTTCCATCTATGAAATTTGCTCACAAGGCATTGATCAGCCTTGAGCTATAGCAGAAGGCACTTGCCCAAGACACTGTGCAATGAGATTGAACTCAGAACAATGCAGTTACAAAGAGAGCTTCTTCACTTACACTGTTATGTCTGCATCTATGGTCACAATTTAAAAAATTCAATTTGAAGAAACAGGTCAATGCCCACTGACTGTATAAATTCTCTCCCATGGGTGCAACAGGAAAGTAATGGGTTCCATCTGGCTAACTTGCCCTAAATACATAAAGATGACTGATTTGAGGGAGGAGCATCATGAATTTTATATCTTTTATCTGGCACACTTTGGAAGATTTATATGTATCTCAAAATGGTAGCATCTAAACCTGGTAAGATATCTTCTAAATATCCTTGACACTCGAGTAATTCTCATGGTAGTTAGGAAATCATCACTTTATATACTAATTGTACAGAATCTACAATGATAAATGCCAGTAAAGTTGATATAGGCATTGGTATCTTCATAAAGCCATCCCTGTTTATCAGTACAAATAAAATATGACTTTAGCTAGATATCAGCAGACAGACTTCTATCCAGTTTATGTCAGCATAGAAAACACATTAAAACAATAAAGAAGCTTGGAATTAATAGGATGCCATATATCTGCACTGAGTTGCTTTTTATTGACAATTATACAGGATAATTTGACAGTAATGAAAATATGAAATATCTCAGTCATATATCGATCAGATCTGCACTTTATATTTCTGTTGTTTGATGTTTTTCATGTGAGTGAGATGATTTTTGTAAATTTGAATGCATAGAGCAAGAGGTTTTTTTTTTCTGTTACCAGGAGTCCAGCACCTTACTAACGTCATCTCATTTCTAGAGAAATTATCAAATCATAACGAAATCAGACAAACTGCATGGGGTGCTCCTATAACATGCAATCTTTGGATGTAAATATTATTGTATATGATTTAGTTGCTAACATTTGCTGATGTGATGTAGTAAAGAATGGGAAAGAAAAGAGGTCTAGTGGGATGCTTATCTGTTGCATCATGGTCTAGGGGACTGGTATGAGGTGCCATTTTTTTTGGGGGGGGGGGGGGTTCTATGGAGCTTGATCTGGTGTTTACCTTGAAAGTTGTAATAAATGGACTAAAGGTGGCATGCTAGCAGAAAGGTTAACACGCCAGGCAAAATGCTTAGCAGTATTTCATGTCTTCACATTCTGAGTTCAAATTCCACTGAGGTTGACTTTGCCTTTCATCCTTTTGGGGTCAATAAATTAAGTACCAGTTGTGTACTGAGGTCAATCTAATCGACTGCCCCCATCCCCCAAAATTTCGGGCCTTGTGCCTAGAGTAGAAAAGAATAAATGGACTAAACCAGTGGTTCTCAACTATTTTTTGCCTATAGACCCCTTTGATTTCTATTTTACTCTGTGGGACTTTCATGTTATAAAAAAAATTGTATTCTATTTTGCGTATTGTTGAAATGAGTACCTGTTGGGCACTGGTGGGGTGGGGGGGTCGATGTAATCAACTTACCTCCTCCCATGAAACAGCTGGCCTTGTACCAAAATTTTGAATCTATTATTAATTTATGTTGTACATAGCTACTGTACTACTTTCTTGCATCTAAAGTGTATATATACATGCAAACACCCTACATATCGCCTATATATATATATAACAAAAGCTTATATAGACTGCACCCCTCTTTCCCCAAGGGTCATATGGACCCTGGTTGAGAATCACTGGTCTAAACCTTACATTATGGACTGCAAAAATTCCTACCTTCCATTTATATCCTCACATTTATGGCAATTAGGAAACAAATTTCAGCAACTGCAAAACTCATTAAGCTATGTTTTTGCTTTCTTTTAATAATCTAATTACTTGCTTGCTTGAACTGTTTCTGTAGAACTTTCTAGAAACTGTATAGTACAGGTTAAAAAATTTCTGCCATGAATATTTTTGAATTCTTAACTGGGTTCTTGATTGTTATAAGAAAAATGTATAAAGTGTGTGTAGTTAAAGTGCAAGGCACTGTGCTAGAGGTTTATATCTTATACAAGATTCTTGGCTAAAACATTCTAATTACTTGGTTAAAAAAAGAAAAATGTATTTCAAGTCTATTTATGGAATTATCTTGTAGAAGATATGTGTATTATCTAGGGACATATATATATATGTTATTTAAAGAAATATGTTCTAGTTTTGTGTGCTGAGTTTAACCAATCGCATGTCCCAGTTCCATTCTTTAACAGAGAACCACAAAGAATATGCAAAATCTTCAAATTATATGTGTATATATCAAAATAGCTACATGACTGTCAATTATTTTAATTAGGAGCACTTGAGGGACAATAAATATTCTTTCAAGGAGCCTATTGTAATGTATACACATTAATTATATGGTGGCACCCATCAACTGATGGAAGGATATTGTTTGGTGTTGACAGAAATGTAAAAGAAAATCCATTGATTTATGGAATTTCAGATCCATAAGAAGTTAAAATTTTCAGTTTTGATTAATGTAGATGTGGAAGGGTTTACTAATAAAAATTCATTTTGTTAAGCACAAGATATTTCAGTTCTAGAGTTTTAAAATGCACACTTAAAATAGTGTAGGAAAATCATTAACAGAAGTAGTTTACGAATATTATAAAATTTCAAATTGAAATCATAAAACATTTTGTGATTTTAATTTTAAAATTTTGATTTGAAAGGAAAATAGTCAATTCTAATTCTGGTTATTATATTACTTCTACAAAACATCACGAAGAAATCTCGTGTCAAATTGGTATTTATTCAAATTCAAATCAATACAATCAGCAACATACAAACAAACATACACAGAATTGTCATGTATATATGATGAGTGCTGACAAATATAGAATATACATCACAACAGCTAATCCAAAAATTCTAAATAAATTCTATTCAGAATTTTAATTGGGTAAATAGCATATTTTAGAATTCATATCAGTAGAATGTTATTGTGATATATGCACTGACATGCATGCAAAGAATTCAAATATTTAGTTCAGGACTGAAAGATACAAAGACACTCTTCTCTGCTAAACCACTACAGGAATAACGCAATAATTAGCCTTATTTTCAAAAGAATTTACAAGATGAACATTCTATATTGAAAAATCCCAACCAATATCTCTGGATCTTTTCAAAACTTGCCACTTTTACCCAATGTAATTATCAAAAAGTAATTTTTGAAACTGTGAGTTACAAACAGTTGATGAAAGCTTGAATTGTATCTAATTGTCGAACCTTTTATATTAAACCCAGCAAAATGACCGGTGGGAATTTAAGGCAGGAGGTATTTATTAATTGGCTATTTTCTATAGAGAAATTACTGGCTAGCATGCAAATAGTTAGTCCAAGACAATGCCGAAAGGTCAAGTAAGGAAAAAATTGATGCTGGACACCTTAATATATTCCCTGAGCAGAAATACATCACATTCCAAAGGTAGGAAAATTAAGATGTGGGAGAATCAGTTGTCGTGACTAACATTCCTGAGAAGAAAATATTAGGAAGAGAAAAGGACACGTAAATGCTCATCCAGTGTCAATGACATATCACTCTGGGTTATCAGGCGTCAATTATATGGCACTGCACCAACAGCTGTCATACTTAGCAGCAGAAGCATGTTCCTTGAAGAGAAAATAAAAAAAGAACCTAGAAATGCTAGTAGACTGACACCAGCCAATTATATTATTTAATGTCTCATAATTCATTACTTGAGTGTAAGGTGGCGCCTTCATTCTCATTAACTATCAAGTGGCTCTGATAGGGAAGAAATATCATTAACAGTAAGAAAAAGAAGTTTCAAAAACATAGAAGGTTAACACTATGAAGCTGGAAGGAGCCAGGAGCTGTAACACAAATAGAGTTGTACACCAATATTGTAGGTATCATTAAGAAGATAACAGAAACAGCATATAAGAGAAACATATTGCCACAGGGAAGATTCTTCTTCATACAATAGCAGCATATGTTTAAGAAAGATTTGGGAAAATTGGCAGGTGAAGAAAGCAGAATTCTTTGTAATTAGGTGAAGAATCATATGAAAATGGAATGGGCTTCTGTCCAACTGTTATATACAATAAAACCACATGCATTATGGAATTTTTTTTCAGTTGGTCATGTTTTATAAGTATACTTTCTTTCACTGCTATCTTTTGTGAACCAGAAGAATATTTAATGTGCTTATTTAAGAAGCAACCAATCTAAATATTGTGCCCAAAGCACAAACTGCAATAATACATAGATAATAATAATAATACTAATAATAGAGTGCCTGCTAAAAGAAATTTCAATCCCAGTAGAGGAAAGCCTTTATCTGAAAGAGAGAAACTAAGTACAAAGGAATAGAAATAAATGGTATATGGAGACTGAAATCTCAACAGATCCCAGTAATAGTGCACCAGTAGGCCAAATAAAAACCAGTACAAATAAACATGATCACAAGATATTCACGTTACATCAAATATAAAAAATATAGAAGCATTATAATAAAATTATATATAGGCACATGTGTATATATGTGTATATGTATGTATGATATATATATATATATATATATATATATATATATACACACACACACACACACACACACACACACACACACACACACACACACACACACCGGCATTATCATCAATTAATATTTGTTTCCAATGTAAGTCTGTTTTATATATATATGTGCATGTATGTGTGAAATAATACAGGTTTGTGTCTGGATAGATCATAGGTTAAATGAGCACTCAAGTCAAGTGTTAGGTAGGGTGTTTGTATGTACACACACACATGCACGTGCACACACACAGACTGAATTATTCTGTATACACTTTAGGTGCAAGAAGGTAACACAGTAGATATGTACAACATAAATTATTAATGATAATAATCATGTGACTGAAATGTTTGCTCATAACTATGTGGTTCCAGTTTCAATACTACAGGTAAGCACTTTGGACAAGTGTCTTCTGCCAATGTTTCAGGTTGATCAATAACCTTGTAAATGGAATTTGGTAAACAGAAACTGGAATTTTGTCATATGCATGGGCGTGTGGAGTATATCAATGAAAGACATAAGTATTACCAAAAAAGAAAAAAAATGAAAAAGACCACAGCAAAAAAGAAAAAAAAAACCCTGAAACAGCAATTTTCTTCAAGCGATGTCTCCTGTGATATTTCTTCTATATTGAATTGTTGAGATATAATCTTGTCACACTCAGTATTAGAAATGACCTGACCTGAATGGAAAGCTTGTCACTAACCATGCTACAGTTTACCAATTGTGATATAATGTTAAAAAATAAAAAGTTATTTACCATTAGCTTCCAGTAGTTATGACTTACAGAATATAAATATGATCATTCGAAAACAAATGATGATTTCTATGATTGGCATGAGTTTACATAGATTTATACTGGAGAGCCACAGTCAATTGAAATTACCTCAGTACTTTTCTGGCATTTATTAATATTGGAAAGGGGAAAAATACATCTAGGTAGATTTTGAATTCAGAATGTAAGTAATAAAATGATGATGATGATGACTATCTTTTTCTTTTTATTATCATGTGAGCAACAGATAAAGGGACATTATAGGAGCAAGTTTAAAAAAGTGGGTTTACAAGGAAATCAAATGAATAAAACAACAAACATTTTTTTAAATGGTATTTGTTGTATACAAATGTGTGATAAGGTCTCCAGAGAGGAAGATCTCCCTGATACGATTATGCCCAATCAATGCACACTACTGTTCCTGGATTATTATAACTAGCAAAGGTAAGTGCTGTCTCCAGCTTATATCTTCTGACATAGCTGTGCATGCTGAGTGTAGGCTTGCCTATTCAGTTAAGCTCTGGTTATCATTCTCAGATCTCAACAAATTTACTGGAGGGAAGCACCAATCTCCATTTTCATCTTCCTCTCCAGCTGGGATTTGAAAAACTTATTTAGAGCTTGGTGAATGTGTACTAACCGCTGTATGTCTTTGCAACAAAATTGCTTGGATAGTAGTAACACTGTAGAGCCATGTGGCTTGGTGGTTGGGGTGTTGCACTCACCATTGTAAGATTGTGGTTTCAATTCTTGGACTGGGTGATGTATTATATTCTTGAGCAAAACATTTTATTTCATACTGCTTCAGTCCACTCAGCTGGAAAAAATGCGTGATTCTGCAACAGACTGGTGTCCCATCCAGGGTGGTGACTATATACACCATAGAATCCAGAAAGCTGACTGTTGATCCCCCACCACTTTTTTTTTTTTGAGTAGTAATATTAGTTTATGTCCTGCAGTTTGATGGTTTGATGTATGAATGATCAGTGAATACAGTCAGTACCTTACTTGAAAACAAGAAATGGTTGGTATTAGGAAGGGCAACCAGCTGAAGAAACCATGACAAAGCTGATACCAGAGTACAATGCAGCCTTCGGATTCTGCCAAACTGTTTAGCCTGTGCCAGCATGGAACATGGATTTTAAATCAAGGTGGTGATGATGATGATGGTGACGATGATGAAGATGATATTATTATTAAACTAACACTTGACCACTTAGTAGAGTTTATCACAAATGCCATTTACAAGCACACACACACACGTTTGTGTGTATGTATGTATGTATGTATGTATGTATGTATGTGTGTGTATATATATATATATATATATATATATATATATATATATTATATATTATACAGATATATTATATATATATATATATATATATATATATATATATATATGTATATATATTATACAGATGTTTGTATAATATGCTTGATATGTTCCTATTCATAGTTGAATTTGATTTGCATAAGTAGCTGGATAATAGCTTAACAAATAAAGAAGTATTTTTAATTTATTCAAAAAAAATTAAAATTGATTTTTATACATGGGAGAATATATGATAATATTAAATGCATATTAATCATAATATTGATTTGATTATATATTAAATTTATTCTGAGCAACATGTAGTAAATATTAAATATCTGAAAGATTCGGGAAATTTCTTGGCTATGAAAATGATTTTCAAAGTTTATGCATTACACATATCAGTTAATTTCATTGTTAAATAATTAATGCTAAATATGCAAGTTATTTTCGTATGCATATATATAAATATGTATATGTTTGTGAGCATCTACTAATATATAATCAAACATTCAAACCCATTTCTATATTTGAATATATATCAATATACAAGTGTGTGTGTGTGTGTGAATCAATACCACTTAAATTCATTGATTAAACATACTGTATTCATCTTCATATAAAGCTTGTGATATTTTTCTTTACACTAATGATAATGATGATTAGCATTCTCATCATCATTTTTATGTCCACTTTTTCCATGCTAGCATGGGTTGGATGAAACTTCTTGAGACAGTATTGTGTGGTTAGATGCACTGCCCAACATCAATCTTTACTTATTTTCACTGGTCTTTTGTATATGAAACCACCAAAATTTAGGACACAAAAAAATGTTACTATCACCCAAGAAATTTTATTGCAAAGATATGCTAAGATAAGCACACACACATGAATGTACCAACCACCTAAGGCTCTTTTACCCACAAGAGAAGCTACAGGAGGAAAGCCTACACTTCTTATTTCTTTTTTTTAATTTCTTTATTTCCCACAAGGGGCTAAACATAGACGGAACAAACAAGGACAGACAAAGGGATTAAGTCGATTACATCGACCCCAGTGCAACTGGTACTTAATTTATCGACCCCGAAAGGATGAAAGGCAAAGTCGACCTCGGCGGAATTTGAACTCAGAACATAGCAGCAGACGAAATACCGCTAAGCATTTCGCCCGGCGTGCTAACGTTTCTGCCAGCCTACACTTCTGCCAACCCTACAACCTTGACAACAACAACAGAAATAACAAAACTAACAATAGCAGAACAAAAATAGCTGTAAAGACCAATAGCACAACTCATAAGAGCATTTTTTCACAATCACCACAATGAAAAAACCCTTCCACTACCACCTTACCTCAACTATTCCACCAAAATACAAACTCACACACATCTATCTGCTGCAGATTTCTCTGATTCCAAGACCTCAACATGTGACCGAATTTCAATAAACTGATGTCAGACACCATGGGGGGTGGGGGGTGAAGCGATCAGCACCATTCTAAGGGAATATGGGTAGTGAAAGGAGCAAACATTAACTCAAATTAATAGGCTTATTGCTTGGCACCTGGAGAACTAAATAGATGCCATCAGCCGGTATTGTACGGTACGGGATTGACTATTTAAGTTACTTGGGGTTTGATTTAGACTGGACCTCTAAGTGGATAGGAACAGAGATGAAATTATAAGCAGAGTGGCCAATACTACTCAAAAACAAAGAGGAAGAAAATTGGGTGAGTACCCTTACATGACAGAAAAGAAAGTGGCCAGCAAGCCTCTACAGAGAATAGAACCCTGTACCTCTCAAATTCTAGCTACAATTTACCCGATTTTCTAAGCTGTCTTCACAGCTATCCTGCAATTGAGAATTCCTTTATTTTCTGCAGAATGAATATATATATGCACACGCATATACGTAGATAGTTAGATACACACACACACACACACACACACACACAGATAGATATGAAACTAACTCTTGACCACTGAGTACCACTTGCCACAAACATAAATGAACCTTACTGAGTCTATATTGATATGCAAAAATGAATATATTTTCTTACAAACATTCAAAGCAATGAACGACTAGGATCCAAAAAAATGATTTGTGGTTGTTAGTATCAAAATTAATTGATTAATGGTTCATTAATTTTTTTTTTTAATGCTAGTAAAGGTTGGAAAGTCTTAAGTAAATTGTTTACTAACTGAACACAACCATTAGAAAGGAAATGAATGCTAAAAGAAATTATTTAATGCAAAAATCTATTTATTTTAAGAAATTTTTTTAAAGTTTTATTTCATTAGCTTTTAATTTCAATTATTCATTTCTAAAATTTCAATTGCTGTTGAGATAATCCTCAGGAATAATGTTAAAAGAATTTACCATTGTTGTAAAGAAATCTTTAGACTTTAACATTTATTTTATTCTATACTGTGTTGAATTGGTGCAGGTGTGGCTGTGTGAGTAAGAAGCTTGCTTCCCAACCATGTAGTCTTGGGTTCAGCCCTGCTGTGCAGCACCTTGAACAAGTATCATCTACTGTAGCCCTGGGCTGATCAAAACCTTGGGAGTGAATATGGGAAATGGAAACTGAAAGAACCCCACCATGTGTGCGTATGCATGCACACGTCTGTGTGTATGCATATGTATGCGTGTATCTTTGTGTTATGTCTCTTCCCAACCATTGCTTGCTTGACAATTGGTATTAGTTTGTTTACATTTCTGTACTTTAGTAGTTTGGCAAAAGAGACAGATAGAATAAATGCCAGACTTTAAAAATAAGTACAGGTTGGTGATTTGTTTAACTAAATCCTTCAAGGTAGTGCCCCACCATGAATGAGACAAGTCCCAGATGCATTTCTAGCTCTTTAGCCATTATCACTGATAACAGCTAAAGAGCTAGAAACACTGTATCTGGGAATCTGACAGGGGGCAGCACTGGGAAGATATCGTGATTTCATATCTTTTACCATAAGGGAGAATTTTTCTTCCATGGTGTATGTGTGTTATTGTTTCCTTGTTTTGACATCTTGTGATAGTTGTAAATGAATGTTACCATCATACAAGTCACGTCCTTCATTTCCAATATTCTGTGAAAACATGTCTAGTTATGGAAAATATCAAAGAATATACCTTTCTTGGAATCAGGTGAGAGTTGGCAAAAGAAGGGCATCTGACTGTAGAAAATTTGCCTCAACAAATTACATCTAACCCAAGCAAGCATGAAAAAGTGGTCATTAAATTGAGAAGGATAATTTGGCCATAATTAGAAAATAAGTAATAATCTATCATAGATGACTAATTTAGCTGTGATAGGGAAATTAAATTTCTTACATTTAAGATAAATAAAGGTAGCTAATATAGAAAAGATTAAAAAAAACAAAAAAGAGACCATATGCTTGAAAACTTTAACAAATAAACAATTTTTAAAGCTAAAACCAGATAACTTTGTTAACAAAATACTTTTATTTAAGTGTGAAAAATAACTATTTAATGATTGATTATTAATGATAGTGTGGCTATGTGGTTAAGAAACCTGTACCAAAGCCTTGGGCTGACCAAAATCTTGTGAGTGGATTTAGTAGATGGAAACTGAAAGTATATGTATAAATATGTGTGTGTGAGTGTGTGTATAGCTTGACATCACATGATGGTTGTAAAGGAACACCACCATCATAGAAGTAATATTGTTTGCCTCCAATCTTCTAAGAAAAACATGCCTGGCCATGGGGAAATATCACCTTACTTGGAAACAGGTGAGAGTTGTGATAGGAAAGGCATCTGCTCCTAGAAAATCTGCCTCAATAAATTGCATCTGACCTATGCAAGCATGGAAAAATAGATGTTTAATAACAATGATGATAATAATAAGATACAAATGTTTTGTCTTTTTACATTTAGTTTTTGTTTTCCTACACAACAACTGTATTTTCAAAATGTTCAAATTAAATAATAAAGAAAATATAATAGCAAATATTTTGTCTGTAAGCACGAAACAAGTTTGCAAACAGATATCATCATCATCAAAGCGGTGTCCTTTGTTTACAATTTTCCATGATAATATGTCTGGCCAGTGGGAATATATTACATTACTGAGAAACAAGTAAGAGATGGTGACAGGAAAACCATAGAAAATTTACCTTAATGAATTCCATTGGAGCCATGTAAGCATGGAAAAGTGGATGTTAAAAGGAAGATGATGATGATGTTGATGATAACAGGCTAGACTATATTGAATAGATGTCAAACACACACACTCAGGTCAGCTACTCTGTTCATTTAGTCAAGCTTTAATACTTTTCTGTTGTAGTGATCCATCAGTGAATCACAAGAAAGGTTCAAAGATATTCTCTGTTGTTGATATGAAGTAGATATTAAGCTGTCAAGTTTCCAAGTCAATAAGTCAGCTACTGCTAAAACTGCAAGCAAGCCATCTACTAGAATTTATACGCAAGTTGGTAACAGGAATACAATATTACAAGGTGGCTCAGAAATCTAGGTCATTTTATAGATGGATTAGATGTTGAACAAATAAAAAAAAAATGGGGAAAAAAGGTGATTGAAAAGCACTAATTACAAATAGCTAAAAGGATGCTGGAATCCAAATATTTGAAAAATGTTTATAATTAATTTAAGTGTTTCACTAGGTCAGTAGATAATATTGTAATAAAAATATTAGTAATAGTATCTACAACAATTATGATTATTATATTTATTGCTGTTTTTTTATTATTTTTATCAGTATAATTATCATCATCATCATCACAAATTTGGTAAATATGTTAAAAGGTGCAGTGATTGAGAAGTTTGCTTCCCAACCACATGGTTTTAGGTTCAGCACCACTTCATAGCACCTTGGGCAAGTGCCTTCTGCTACTGCCCTGGGCTGACCAATATCTTGCAAGTGGATATGGAAAATGGAAGACGCTTGTCATGTGTGAGTGTGTGTCTCCTTGTTTTGACATCACATGATAGATGTAAATGATGGTCACTCTCATACAAATGGTGTCTTTTGTTACCAATTTTGTGTGAAAACATGTCTGGCCAGTGTGAAATATTACATTACTTGGAAATAGCTGAGAGCTATCAACAGGAAGGGCATCTGACTGTAGAAAATTAACCTCACTGAATTCCATGCAACTCATGCAAGCATGGAAAAGTGGATGTTAAAATGATGATGATTATGATGACACCAACAATGGTGATAATGATGACGACTAAGCTAAGTGCCTTACAATATTTAGTTATGTCCTTTTATATTTTGAGTTCAAATATTGTTTGGATTGATTTTACTTTTTATTCTCATGGAAATCATAAAATAAACACCAGTTATGTACTAGATTTGAGGCAATTGACAATAGCACCCTCCTATAAATTTTCTTTTTGGTGGGAAAGGGGAGAAGGAGGAAACATCCAATGCAAGAACATATTGTTACCCTCTTCACTGTAATCCTCATCATCATGATAACAGACAAAGAGTAATGAAAACCCCTAGAAGGAACTGTTACCAACAAATGTATTTTGCAACATAAGATGGTTTTGAAATTAAATCAACAGCAATGTATTTTGCAAAACCATGATTGTTACTCAAAGAAATCATTTACCAGTTCCCTTTTGTTAAGATATCCATACATTAGAATATATTTTCTCTTCATGTTGAACATACTTCTTTCACTGATTATCTATAGATTACAGAAGCCTTTTCAATTGTTTAGAATTGCCATCATATGAATTGAAAAATTCGTCTTTCAACATGATTTTCTCATCTCACACTTAACAGGAATATGAGAAATGAAATAGCATCTACATTATATTGAGATTGCCTACCCAGCCTATCAATATGATGAAAGATGTTTTATCATTGTTGTTTAATAAACAACAATGGTAAATCATATCAAAAAAGGCTAACTTAGTTTTTCAAGGTTAAACAAAAATATCTTGAGTCAGTTCTGAATAAACAAACCATAAGCAAATGCATAGGAGCAAGCCTTTGCTTTCTACAGATATAAAATATCTTATATGCCAATTTTTGGATGAACAGCACTGTTCAATCAGTCATTAGAAATAGCCATCATGTTTTTATTGCAAGCATTTAAGACACTATTTCCATTATAAAGATGGTAAGGGAGTTTGTTGATGGAAGATTTCAATACTGTATTGCTGGTTTGGGCATTTGTGCAGAAGATCCCTTTTCGGCATTATTTCTTCACTTACTTCTGACAAAATCAAACATTTATAAATTTTTTGCAAGTTTCAGACAGCGGCTATGCTGGAGTACTTCAAAGATTTAGTCACTCATATAGACTCCATATCTTTGTTTAGTGTTTATTTTATTGATCATGTAGGATACAACAGTTAAGTTGACCATGGCATAACTCAAACAAAACTAAACACCACAGTGTACTTATACTCAACATATCAGTTTTCTTTGACTTCCCAACACCACTATACATTTATATATATGCACATATGATGCTCTTTCACACAGCTTCTGACTGTACCAAATTTCCCTCACAGTATTTTAGTTGAATCGAGGTAATGGTAAAAGAAACTTGTACAAAGTCCCATACAGAAAGATTAAACCTCAAATGATTGAGAAAAAAACTTCTTAACCACACAGCCATATCTACACCTACATAGCTACTTGAGTTATGAAAACTTTCTTTACAGTCATATAACAGAGTTTGCTATGGTTATGTCTTGAAGAAAAGAAAAACAGTGCTTTGTTTATTAATTTATTAGTACACTGATGCTACAGAAAGAATGGTTATTTATAAAAAATTTTTTAATTTTCTTAATTTTTGGACAATGTAATTTGTGCTTCTTTTCATCACCATGGGAAAATGTTAAACTAATAGAGTAAAGATGCAATGCAGTAATTTTTAATTTATTTTTAATTATATCAACTACTTCATTACTCCATTATTAAAAGAACTTAAATCATTAAAAATTTGATGAAAGCATATTTTCCTAAAAGTTGTCTTATAATGTTTAGAGACAAAAAAAACTTATTCTTCGTCAATAGACTAAACTCTTTCTGAATTACCAAATATGCTTACATAGATCACTGTGAACAGAGACAAATAAAAATATATTTGATTTTCCACAAAGAAATATTGTCTTAGATTGCTGTTCTTCATTTGTTGGGTCATTTTGATTACTTGAGTTATTTAGAAACAATGAGCAAATGTGCATCTAGTTAATCTAGTTCACTTATAAATACTTTTGTAATTTGTAGAATGCATACCGATATAGCATCTATACAATAATTACCTTAACAGAGTAGCAATTATTTGAAGAACAAAGATATATAATTGTATGTATGTATATGTGTGTGTATGTGTGTGTGTGTGTGTGTATGTGTGTGTGTGTATGTATGTATGTATGTACGTATGGACAGCCGGATGGATGGATGGATAGATATGTACTGGTTTCTATTCATTTCCTATACATTTTAAATTGAAAAAAAAACTGTAATCTAAGGGATTTTCTAAAGAAGTCAGCATAAAATAAAATTAACTATATAATAATAATAGAATACAGATGAGACTGGAAAAGAAATATGAGGAAACAAAGGAAATAAAGAAAGAGAAAAAGTGTACATGAACAAGAAAAATATTTTTAAAAAAAACTTTCACTAAATTGCATTGATAGAGTTTGATAAAAATTATTTTTTGTTTTATAGTGTGGAAAACAGAAATCTACAAAATTGAAATACTAAAGACTTTGTAAAATAAAAATTTATTGTATTGGCACAAGGCCACAATTCTTAAGGGAGAAAAAGTAACAGTGTAGTACAATCAACTATCACTCATCAGTGAACATGGCTTGGTAACATGTACCATACTTCCATGAATTCTTTTAAATGCTTCTGTTGTCATGAGAAGACATAGACATCACTTTAGTTTTCTTTATCCTTAACACAATGGTATGTTCAAGATATCACACTTGGAGATCATCATCATCATCATCATCATCGTTTAACGTCCGCTTTCCATGCTAGCATGGGTTGGACGATTTGACTGAGGACTGGTGAAACCGGATGGCAACACCAGGCTCCAGTCTGATTTGGCAGAGTTTCTACAGCTGGATGCCCTTCCTAACGCCAACCACTCAGAGAGTGTAGTGGGTGCTTTTACGTGTCACCCGCACGAAAACGGCCACGCTCGAAATGGTGTCTTTTATGTGCCACCCGCACAAGCCAGTCCAGGGGCACTGGCAACGATCTCGCTCGAAAATCCTACAGGAGCCAGTCAGGCGGTACTGGCAACGGCCACGCTCAAAATGGTGCATCTCATGTGCCACCCGCACAAGAACCAGTCCAGGGGCACTGGCAACGATCTTACTTGGCTTGCCGGGTCTTCTCACGCACAGCCCATTTCCAAAGGTCTCGGTCCGTAGTCATCGCCTCGGTGAGGCCCAATGTCATCGCCTCGGTGAGGCCCAATGTAGTCATCGCCTCGGTGAGGCCCAATGTGGAGATATATATATATATATATATATATATATATATACTAGCACCTAGTTGGAGCATATTGCAGCTGAGTATGGTAGAAAAATGAGAAATGAAGTACCTGGTTCTAGAATACAATGCACTACTTGGTCTAGGAACTGAACCAACAACCTTATGATTATGAACTGGAACTCATAACCACTGCACCACATGCCTTCACAAGGAAAGGTAACAGATTGAATCACTCAGATAATATGACAGGGTTTTTCATTTTTATACACGCGTGCACACATATACATATATAGAATGGCCTTCTTTCAGTTTCCATCCACCAAATCTATTTGCAAAGCTTTGGTAGGCCTGAGGTAATAGTAAAAAACACTTGTTCAAGGTGCTGTACAGTGAGATTGAACACAAAACCATGCAGTTAGGAAGTGAACTTCTTAACAACAAAGCCATACCTGTGTGTACATACATACCTACATACATACATACAAGCATGCATGCATACAAGCATGCATGCATATATATATATATATATATATATATATATATATATATATATATATATATATATATATATATATGTATAGTTTACAATCAGTATTTATGTATGTATGTATGTATCTATCTATCTATCTATCTATCTATCTATATGTGTATATATATATATATGGTTAGATTGTTTAGGTAACAAAAGATATCAACAACTTCTATGGAGCCTTCTAAGCTTTGGAAAGAATTATTTTATTGGTGCTATGACTGCTAGCTATTCCTGTACATCTGACACATACAAAGTCTTTATTCACTTTCAGCTTGCTTGTGATCCCATACACCTATTGTGCACGTATAGTTCACACCGGAGTTTTTACCTATTTCTTTACTGCATAATGAACACAACTTTTTTTTTTCATACATGTATGTATATTTGGGATGGCAGCTTAGGCAATACTGTCGACTTTGAAAGGATGAAAGGGAGAGTTGACTACATTGAGATTTGAACATAGAACATAAAGAGCTAGAAAAAAAAATACCGCAAGGCATTTTTTTTCTGACACTCCAGCAATTCTGCCAATCGACTTCTCATGATGATGATGATGATGATGATCTAGACATGTCTTTCTCTTCCATTACAGGTGTGGTAGCTAGGACTTGCAGTAGTAATAGGGGTTATTGAGAAGATTTTCTACAGACTTGTCACTAACAACAATTTAAAGCTGCATTCCACTTTGAACAACAATGAATAAGGAATAATAATTAGCTAGGAATTTCATGAATTCCACCTTACAAAATCTCTCTCTAATGGAAGCATAGGAAGAGTGGAGGGGAGGGGGTATGTTGTATTATTATTTTAAATATAGAAAACATTGGAAAAGAGCTGTGGGGTGGGGGGTCGAGATGTGAGTGGAGAGAAAGTTTTCAACCACTGTTATCAGTCAGTCTCTGTTATTTGTTAGGTGCCTGCTATTTAAAGCAAACAAACAACAAAACATAATTCCATAACAATCATGGCTTACAGTGAGTCATAGATATAGTAAATAAATAAATAAATAAATAATTTGTGTCTGGTTTAGAAATTCTGGACAACTGAGCAAGAGCATGTACAGTGTACGCATAATTGGAAAATTCTACATAATCAAGATTTTCCCACAAAAAAAAAGGACACACACTATATATATATATATATATATATATATATATATATATATATATACATACACACACACATATATATACACAATTGCAATTGCTACCATTACTGCAGCAGCCACTATCACTACCACCACCATCATCATCATTTCTGCATCTGCTTCTCCCTACTAGTCTCAGTTGGAGGGAATGATTTTAGGCAGTGTTTTATGGTTGAATGTCCTCTCTTACATACACATACACACACACACAGTATTCTTTATATATATATATATATATATATATATATATATATATATATATATATATATATATATATATATATATATAGAGAGAGAGAGAGAGAGAGAGAGAGAGAGAGAGAGAGAGAGAGAGAGAGAGAGAGAGAGAGAGAGAGAGAAAGAGAGAGAGAGAGTGATGAATTAGTGATGAATTAGTCCATTTTGACAATTTCATCTGGACTTCAATATTCTTATAACAAATATCCAACATTTTTCTGGGATTCCAAGCAACAAGCAAAATAATCAACAGTATATTGATGGTTTCATGTTCCTCTTCAAGACCTTATGTGACAGTCATTTCAATGGTACCAGCCTACTAGCACTCTTATATGCAAGTGAGATGTGGATTACGATATGGAACAAAGAATATCAATTGTCTATGGCATAAAAGGCCATGGAAAGATCCATACTAGGAATATCATTGTGAGAGCATATCTGAAATGAGGTCATTCGTGAATGGAGCAGAATAAATGATGTGATCACAGAGTATTGAAAGTACAAGTTCTGCTGGGCAGGGCATATCACTGGGTCCACAGATAACAAATGGACCTATGTAGTTGCTGAGTGTTGTCCAAGAAATCAGAAAAGGCCATTCAGAAGGCCCCCATAAGAATGAGAAAATGATTTAGCCAAACGATTTGAACTAAGATGAAAATAAAGTGCATAATCAAGAAGGAATTGGTGCATTGTAACCAGTGGTGTATAACATCTGATAGTCTGACCAATACAAGTGATACAAGTGATATTGATGCATACACTGTTATCTTCTGTCTCACAAGGGAAATCTTATAATATTCACCATACTGTATGGGTTTAGCTTTTTAATACTAACTGGTCATAGATAAAGAAACTAAAAGTTACCATGAGACAAACATTTTATGGATAAGGTTCATTATGATTAAAAATTAAGAAAAAAATATCAGGTGTTTAAATGCTCAAAATATTTTATGTTAAGCTTTCTTGCTCACACACACACACACATCTGTAAACAGGTATGTACAATATTCATTATCCGTTTAGAAACCTATTATGTTAACTTCCCAATAAAAAAATCTATTGTAAATATTTCAACAATTTAATAGAAACCTAAATCTAACAGAACATGTAATTAGCATCAGTCCCTGCTTTCTTTCTTTCTTTCTTTCTTTCTTTCTTTCTTTCTTTCTTTCTTTCCTTGTTTCTTTAAATGACTTAATTAGAGAAGAAAAGGTAACACTTGTTGACCTTTTGAAAGCCTCTGAGATGGGCAGGAGTATGTGAAGAAGTTATTCTCAGGTTGGAGATCTGACCTGAGTATGAAACAAAGGACCAGAAGGTGGAATTAAACTGAAGGATGGATTAAGCCTACCGTCCAGGAACAGGAATCAGTGGACTTCCAACACTTTCTGTCTATTAATTTTCCCTCACTAGACTTCACTCAACCTAAAGCTATGGAAGAAGATTCTTGACCAAGATGTTGTACAGTGGAATCGAACCTGCGACATATAGTTGTGAAACAAACTTCTTAACCACATGACCATGCCTGCAAGAATTAAATATCTAATACGACTATTAAGTATACAGTATTTTTTTTTTTTTTAAATTGACAGTCATTAAAACTTCTTATAAAACTGTAAGAGCCAATTATTTCTGAGAAATAAAACTTACAAACTAACTCAAAATAATGTTGCACAGATACATATTATCAGTAATAAATTTTGGAGTTTCTAACTCAAATTTAAAGTTTATTTTTGTCTGGATTAGACTAAAACATCTCCAGGGAAATCTCTTTGAAAATGAAATAGTTGAAATATTTACAACAGACTGATTTGTTGGTAGGTTTACATTATACAAATATAGGAAATCTAATTTTATTTTTTTATTGTTTTGTTACTATGACATTAAAGCTAAATTATAAGAAATCTTTTAAAATGAGATAGCTGAGGAATTGTCAAGATAGTATTTGTTAGTTGTCAACTTGTTTTCTTCAATTAACCATTCTGTATCCTTTAAAATAGAAACCCACCAAGAGTAGGCAATACTTCCAGATAAATAAATAAGCAGGAAAGATAAGAAAATAAGGACTTACCAAACAAATTTTCAAAATATCACTTACCTAAAATAAGAGAAATAAAGAAACAAATTAGAAGAGTAATTTATTTTTCAGACAGGATTAGATGTAGTGTGGAATTTTTTTAATGAAAAAATTTAATTAAAGTTTTAGAGGAACAAATTAGTAGATGACATGATTAGATAGTAAATATAAAATAGCTTAGAAGACAGAAACATGGCTACAACATCCATAACAAGAGGAATTCTGAAACAAAAATATTTCACTATTTAATCAGTGGAAAAGACAGACAAAGATCATCTGCTTTGTTAAATTAGTTTCCTTTAAAATAATAATGATAATAATGATAATAATAATAATAATAATAAATAGTGAATGTCAACCCATTGCAATTAAACATGTAATAATGATAATCCTTTCTACTATAGGCATAAGGCCTGAAATTATGGGGGAGGGGGTAGTCAATTACGTTGATCCCAGTACTCAACTGATACTAAATTTATTGACCTTGAAAGAGCGAAAAGCAAAGTTGACCTCAGCAGAATTTGAACTCAGAACATAAAAAACAGAAGAAATGCCGCTAAGCATTTCCCCTGGCATGCTAATGATTCTGCCAGCTTGCTGCCTTTTATGGTTTCAAATTTTGGCAAAAGACCAACATGTTTGGGGGAGGGGCTTAGTCAATTACATCGACCCCAGTGCGCAACTGGTACTTATTTTACTGACCCCAAAAAGATGAAAGGCAAAGTTAACTTCAGCAGAATTTGAACTCAGAATGTAAGGATAGCATTTTGCTCGGCATGCTAACAATTTTGTCAGCTCATTAATAATCCTTTTTAAGATAGGCAGAGAGGAGGCTAGTCAATTATATTTACCCCAGGGTTCAACTGGTACTTATTACACTGACACTGAACGGATGAAAATGGAACATAAAGAGCTGGAAGAAATGCAGTTAAGCATTTTGTTCAAAGCTTATTGTGTACAGTACTCAGGTACATTACATTTTGTGAGAAAAAGGTTAAAAGAGGGTACAAAATGCAGCAATATGTAAAGAAAGAAGGCACTGATAGCCGAAACTGCAAGCATATGTTATAGAATATATATGCTACTTCCAGCAACCCCTTTGAAGAGAACTTTGATAATTAAAACTGTTTATTACAACAGAGGCTAAAGCACAAAAGAACAGTGTAGAGCATGCTAAGGTACATCAAGAGTAGTGTTGGTGAATTTCAGGAAGCTTGGAATTTTTGATGAATAAAGTGTCCTGAGAACTAGCAATTGACATGAGTGGTTCATTCCTTACGGCAACAGTTCTGAGCACAAGAAAAGGTTTTTGGAAGTCAGCGTGGCTGTTGCCAGTACCATCTGACTGGCCTTTGTGCCGGTGGCACGTAAAAGTACCCACTACACTCTCGGAGTGGTTGGCATTAGGAAGGGCATCCAGCTGTAGAAACTCTGCCAAACCAGATTGGAGCCTGGTGTAGCTATCTGGTTCACCAGTCCTCAGTCAAATCGTCCAACCCATGCTAGCATGGAAAGCGGACGTTAAACGATGATGATGATGATGATGATAGATAGGTACAGTACTGCTTTTTGATTTTATAAGCAGCTTGAGCTTATAGTATCAATACTTTACATGCAACTTCTTATAAACTTGATTCTTTTTTTCCAGCTTGTATTCCTGGAGTCAAGATTTATGAAAGGCAAAAAATCAAAAAGTTTATTGGTCAAGTACACTTCCAATAAATATTCTGCAAACAGTTTCCAAGACAATCTATTGAAATCAATAAAGATTAGTTGATTATGACTGGAAAATTATCAACCTGATAATTAAAGAAAAAAAAAGACTATTTTTAATAACGGTATTTTCAAATCAACCTTTAAATGTTCATTCTAACTGCATCCCAGGTTTTCATAGTTGGCTTACCAGGCTGTACTCTCTTCCAGAATATATCATCTAATCATATTACAAGTCCATACCAACCACCATGGCCAATATTTTCGATACCCAGTTATTTTCTCAACTCATTTTCACTGAAACTTTCACTCAAGCTGTCATTATATATATATCTAGCAGACTCTGCACAAATCATTCCAACTCCAATTTTAGGAGACTTTCTGAAATTGTAACCTATTTCCATTACTAATTATATATTCTACTTTAATCTGGAGAGAGAATCCCTAGATGCTATTAGAGGCTGTAATTTTCTAAATTTCTAGCCAACATGAAACCTAGATATTAAGCTATAACTTGCTATCACTGGAACAAATTGTGCCATTTAGGTTATAGAATATATACGCTACTTCCAGCAATCTCTTTGAAGAGAACTTTGATAATTAAAACCATTTATTACATAAACTAAATTAAATAAATATATAGAATGGTGAAATTGACAAGATGAATTTTCAAAATCTATTTATCTAAGAAAGATTTTTTTCAAAGTAGAAAACTATATTAATGATATGCCTTGCCTTCAACTTGTTGATGGAGTAGCAAGGATATTGTCATGATGTATGACATTCTTAGATATTTTTTCTTTGAATTCAAAAAGCCCATTCCCCTCCAGGTCTGACTACAGCTGATTTCTTCCAGAAGAGAAGAAGAAAAGAACCAACCCCAGTACATGACTGGTACTTTATATATCAACTCTGAAAGGATGAAAGGCAAAGTTGACCTCGGTGGAATTTGAACTCAGAGCACAGGAGCCAGAATGATAACCACAAAACAAGCTACCCAGAGGTGTAATGACTGTCTATCAGCCACCATATCAATATACATGTGTGTGTGTGTAGCACCCACTACACTTTCAGAGTGGTTGGCGTTAGGTAGGGCATCCAGATGTAGAAACTCTGCCAAATGAGACTGGAGCCTGGCATAGCCATCTGGTTTTCCAGTCCTCAGTCAAATCATCCAACCCATGCTAGCATGGAAAGCGGACGTTAAACAATGATGATGATAATGATGATGATATGTATATGTATATGTATATGTATATATATAAATATATATATATATATATATATATATATGTAATATATGTATGTGTATTTTCTGCATTTATTTTTCTTTTTAAGATAGATGTCGCTACCTAAGAGAAATTTATGTCAATGTTTAACTTCTCAGAATAAAAAGAAATTTTACAATTATGAAATTCAAAGGAAAGTTCCTAGGTCATCTATAACCTAAGTTATAAAGACTGTTGCTACTCTCTCATTTTCTCTCTCTCTCTTTCTCTCTTGTCTTTCCTCTCTCTCTCTCCCTTGTCCTTCCTCTCTCTCTCTCTCTCTCCCTTGTCTTTCTTCTCTCTCTCTTTCTTTTTCTCTCTCCTTTTTAATTACTAATGCTTTAACCCAGAACATAAACACTTTAATAATAAATGAAGATATAACACTTTCCAGAGGTCAATCAAATAATAAAGAAACTCACTTTGGTGTTTTTAGAAATACTTTATAAACGGGTAAAAATAAAAAAATAAAAATTAAAAATGTAAACAGATTTCAAAATATCTCTTTAACAATGTTAGATAACAAAAACAAAAAGAAAACAAAAATGAAAAACAAAAAAAAAATCAACAGACGATATAGTTTGCTTTTTAGAAAACCACTTAATCGACAAATTACTTTAACAGTGCGTGTATGTAGAGGAGGAGATGCAGATGGAAGAAGGGAAATCATTTAACTAGTATAACTTGGTGAAATTATATCAAGGATGTGTTTCTATAACTTCTGAAACTGAAGACATACATACTAAAATCACTGATTGAAAAACTGACATAATTTTCATTAAAGTGAAGTTGAACTTGCTGCTTTAATTATTGCAACGTCGGAACTTGTAAGAGTCACAGTTGAAACTTAATAGATAAATGCACATCACATAATGTCTGAAGCAGTCAAAGGACACATGATAGTTGGTGGTGGTGATGTTGGTGATGGTGATGATAATGGCGGTGTAGGTGATGGTGATGGTGATGATAGTGGTGGTGTAGGTGATAGTAGTGGTGGTGAATATTAATGATATGAACACTGTATTAAGTTGTAAACAGAGCGTTCTTTTGATTAATTACATTAAAAAAAAAAATTTTTTCCCTTCTGAAAAGTTCATTCAATGTCTTCTAAGATTTGTGCAGGAAACAAATAAAAAAAAAAACAAAACAAAACAAGAAAAAAAGATTTATTTACAGAACCATCAATTCAAAGATAAAGAAAAGAAAAGAAAAAAGGAAGGTAGGGGAAAAGCATAAGCTGAAATGTTGAAATGTTTCATTTTCAGAGTTCATAAATCTAAATATGGATTGAAAATAAATGACTGGAACATCAGGAAATAAAAAGGTCATAATAAAATACACGATGTTGTAATTATTTAATGCTAAAACACTATAAATATTCACTAGTCTTTATAACTATTAATTGAAAAGAAGTTCGTTCTGAAATTGAAGTGATCTCTACTAAATGCAAAGTAATTTCATCATGTTTGCAGGAAAGAGGAAGGAGGAAGAGAAGGTGAGAGAGAAGGAGAGATGGGGAGAGGGATTGCATGTGTGCTTGTGATGGCATGAGCGTGTGCATGTGTGTGTACGAGGAGAGGGAGGAAGGGTAAGTCATTATAAAATAATGGCTAAGATTTTAATATAAAAGACATTATAAGCACTGATCATGGCCAAATAAAGTACAGGCCAGCCAACATGGCTTGAACTGCATATTTATCATATTCCAGGTAACTGTACCCACAATGTCTAACATAATCGAAGTTAAAATGTTAGCCATTTATTAATAATCACTCATATTCTTGGGAGTTAATTCTTGTTATAAATATTGAATGGCCATATGTGATACTTGTCTAAGAGAAAGAGTAGCAGAATAATAACCTATCGAAGTGACTGACAAATTATCTGCCAAACGAATGGGATATTTGAAGAGATAGAGGTGTTAGTTTACACCATAAACCATTTATAGCTAAATTTGACAGAAGAACGTGGTTAAGTGCTCTCTATAATCACAAACACAGTAGGCCTGGACATGATAGATATGAATTTTAAGTCCTGTTAAAGATCCAGATGTCCTTCACCAAATTAAGAACCACAACTCCAAAACGGAGTTATGTAGTTCTTAAAGGCCCATAGTAAAGAAACTGTAAAATCTAATACAAGTAAATGACTACAATAGGAAATTGGATATGTTCAAAGATGAGTCAACAGCCACCAACATATATACATATATACACTGTGTGTGTGTGTGTGTGTGTGTGTGTGTGTGTGAGTGTGTGCGCGCGCGTGCGCTCATGCAGGCACAATTTGGTTGAATGGTTAAGAAGTTCACTTTACAGCCATAAAGTATCGTGTTCGGTCCCACTGCATAGCATCTTGGGCAAATGTCAGCAGTTTCAGAAATGAAACCAACAGAATAAATATTAGACCTCAGACTAAGTCCTGGGGGGGTCAATCTGTTCGACTAAAACCCCTCAAGGCAGTACCCCAGGATCCAATGACTGAAACAAGTAAAAGATAGATCTCAAAATGACCAGAAAGCATGTAACAACAACAGGGATGAAAAATCACAGTCATATTTATACCTACTTACCATCTCTACTACTAATCTTGACAATAAATGGGAAGGAGTAGTTGCCATTAATCTATCACAAAAAATTCTGTTGGTAGCTAAATGCCCCCTCCCTCTCCTACTTACATCATGGATACAGTCTCATTCCCCACTGCCTCAGACTACAACTCTTAGCCTCACCCTCCACTTACATAGCAGAAGCAACCTTTATGCTCAGCTGGCTTACACCACAGTCATACACTCTCCTACATCACAAAGACAACCTTTATTCCTAGTGGTATTAGGCTACTGTTATGAGTCCCCTAGATATAATTTTGAGAGGTGCTTCTCAGCCATAGTGATGACAATCCATCTTGGACAATGGTTCTCAACCAGGATCTATATGGCCCTTAGGTGGAGGTCCTTTTAAGATTTTGTTGTTAAAATTTATGTACAATAAAAAGCTTATACATCTACAATACACAAATTATTTTAACTCTTTTACACAATTCCTAATACTATTCAATTATAAAACTACAGTAGACTATTATTGTATACGGTGAATGGCTATGGAGGTCCAATAGAGTAAAATAGGAATTAAAGGGGTCCATAGGCAAAATATGGATGAGAACCACTGAGGTAGGAAGCTGGACACTCTAGACCACTGGTCCTCAACTGGGGTCCATATAGTCCATCAATTGTTAAAATTGATGTGCAATAAATTGGTTATACTTCTACAATATAGAAAATATTCAAATTTTTTTCAATTCAATTCTTAATGATATTTAATTATAAAAATACAGTAGGATTAATTTTTAATATACAGTGAATGGCTATGGAAGTCCAATAGAATAAAATAGGTGCCAAAGAGGTTCATAAGCAAAATATGGTTGAGAAGCACTGATCTAGACAAATCCCAGAGTATAAGAAAAAGGTTCTTCCCTAACAACACACAGGGCACATGGACTCTGCAAGCCACAGTAAAGCTAACCCATCTAGGTGAGAAGTAACTTCAAAGAAAAACTGCTATAAGACAAAGATAACTATTTAGTCTTGTCACATACAACTGCTCTAAAGTTCTTAGCTTGATAAACCAATCCATGCTGTTAAATGGTTGGTGATAGGAAGGTACCCAGCCATGTATGCATCAACATTTAATGTCTGTTTTCCATGCTGGCATGGGTTGGATGGGTTGACAGGGACTGGTCAGGTCAAGAGCTGCACCAGGTCCCATTGCCTGCTGTGACATGGTTTTTATAGTTGGATACCCTTCCTAACACCAACCACTCTATAGAGTGTACTGGGTGCTTTTTATGTGGCACCAACACCCATGCTAATGCTTTTTTTATGTGGCATCTTGGTTCCAGGATCTCAATCATCCACAAAAAAAAAAAAAATGTGACATGTGCAACAACAAATGTTGGTGATTTCTTTGCTGCTGTGCTTGGTAGATGATAAAAGACTGTTGACAAGTTGTAAGACGTTGTGAGACACGCCAGCATTGAAAATTGAATGTTAAATGATGATGGTGATAATGGCGGTGGTGATGGCAGTAGTGATGGCGGTGGTGATGGCAGTAGTGATAGTGGTGGTGGTGGTGGTGGTGGTGGTGAGTTGCAGCACTTTTCAAATTTTCCGAAACCATGAACAGCTTTGGTAATAAAACACTCAAGCAGAAGAAACCTTTTTAATTGAAAAGTACATTTCATCCGTTTAATTTTGGTAAGACTTTTATATAGAGAACTTCATGAAATAAAATTCTTACTTTGACACATCAAAGACGTCTAGTGCTTGAACGGGAAAATGATTACTTCATGCCAGCAATGGAAAACTTGATAAAATATTTCGTAGGAGTAAGTGATTAACTCAGTTATAGCCACACTTCTCCAGCTTTTCTCTATACAGCAAGCAGCTTCTCAATCAGTCTGTTTTATTGATAAACTGTCAATGTGTGGCAACTGTACACAAGATTAGCTAAGGAAAATATTATCCCTTGGGGCGAGTATTTGACTTCAACTGCTTAATTTGTTGGCTTATTCAATCTCTCTTGAAAACTTTAATAAAACAGTGAGGGGTGGGGGAACACTACAGCTAAAGTACACATGGTTTATAAAGAGAAAAAAATATGTATAGTTATAACTAATGAAATATATAGACATAGAACTATTTGCATAAGATTAAAAAAGAGGAAAAAATATACCATATGAAAATAAAAGAAATAAAATGAAGCAAACAATGAAGTGGGAGATATTAATTCACTATTTGATGTCAAAAGGTGAACACTATATAGAATTGAAGCAAGCTGAATCTATATCCCAGTTCTGATTACTGGCCATAGTCATGTCTCTCTGCTTACTATTACACTAATGTTTTTGAAAAAGACATGAATGCCACAGAATCTTATTTTCCTTCTCCTCTAAAACTGAGGCTGCATATTTATGTAGGAAATCAATAACTGACGTCAAAGTTTGTGTAATGAAATAAGGCCATAAATTTGGAGGAGTTAGTCAATCAAATTGATCCCAGTACTTGACTGGTACTCTTTTTTTTTTATCAGTCTGGAGGAACACAGAGCAAATGTTGACTTTAGCGAAATTTGAACCTAAAACATAAATACCATAAATCACTCTAACACTCTAACAATTCTGCCAATTCACCACCCTGTACAGTAATATAATTAAAAAAGCACTGGGTCATCTGGCAGTTTATAACCCTTTAGTATCAGTTTATAACCCTTTAGTATAACCCTTTAGTATTACTCTGTCAAATGTAATGCTTATATATTCACATCATTTTAAATTAGTCATGCAATATTTCATAGCTTTGAGATTTCGATGATGTGATTGTTTATTTTAAAAATGACAATGTAGGGTAGGTGTGAAAGGCCAGATCTGACTGGTTTGAAGCTAAAACAGGTAAACTATTTTGGCTGGTTATGACTGGTTTAAATGCTAAAGGGTTAAACTATTTAAAGTCAGTTTTCATATATTCTATGTTCTATAGAGCAGGCATAGCTGTGTTGTTCAGAAATGTATTTTACAGTCATATGGATTCAGGTTCAATCCTACTATGAAACACCTTGAGAAAAGTGTCTTCCACCATAGCTACAGGTAAACCAAAACCATTTATCCTCCTATCCATCTTCATAACCCACTACTTCCATGAGAGTCATGGGACAGAGTTCTCAGATGTGCCCTCTAAAGGGTCCTAATAGAACTATCAACAATTATTTTGGATGCCCCTCCATCCAAGCCCAAGCAAGACTAATAGAAGCAATGGATGTTATCTAACCAAATTTCTTGTGGTCTACCCCTAGGTCAGCTGCCAGTTGACCTTGCCTGATAAATAAATCTGTCCCCTGACTTTTTCCTCAAACATTCTCACCACATGTCTGTAATATCAAACTGCACGAGAGAAATTTTGTAGACAGAGACTGTGTAAGTGTCCGTTGAGGTGTTCTTTCCAGCTCTTTTTGTATACTGAATCTGTTGTTCAGTTTAATGCCTGCCTCCACCTGGCTTTTAGGTGCCTTTAGCAGAGTCTACTCTGTTGCAAGTATTTGGGCTAGATCTCTAGTGAGGATTCTGTCATAGTCTCCAGCATTTGAGAGAGGCTATGAAAAAAAATCAAGGGTGTCACTTAGATGTTCTCTCCTGACTTAAGAAAAAAACCTCTCTTTAAAGTAAAGTCAAATTGTTCAACTTACAAACTGAAAGTAATTATTAACAGAAAATATGTTACACACAACAGAAGTAGTATTAGATTAAAATGGTCTGGGCAGCTAATTTCAACACCAATGATTGTTCAGTCTCTGTTTTCTTATATCAGAGGCAATAGATTTTGTCCTAGTAAGCAGTTGGCAGTGAGTACATGCTACTGACAAAGCCCAAAAAGGCAGAAATGCACATCTGGCATTCTCCCCATCACTGCTGGACAATTTTCATCTGTTACTGATTTATTCATGTTTCTAAATATAGTATGTCTATATGAGATGTTATCTCAGGATGAAAACTGAAGTAAATTTGACTTTATCACAATGCATTTGCATTAAAATATAATACCCTGATGGCTATAATTATTAATAGACTCCTTTGCAAAGAATCTGTTTGAATTGGTCATATCATGATCACTCTCAAATGTCAAATAAACCATTCTTTGGTCTTGTCCAATCAGAATTAAAACACAGCAACACATGTGCAATTTATGCATGTGTTAGTGCTAAAAATTATTAAGCAGTGGCTCAAACTTTTAGATGGAGATTAAAATAAAATATAAGGTTTGCAAAGTTTATTTTAAAACCAGGAAACTGCTGAATGGCATAACCATTTTAGAAAAATAGTTCTCAGAGAGTAACCAAAACATTTTATTTTTTATTTATTTGAATGAATGGTATCGTGAATCTTTTAAGTATAATCAGCACCATTTTAATGGTGTGATTGAAGGCAACAGCAAAAGTAATTTAAGAGTTATAATTAGATCTATATGGTTTTGAATAAAAAAAAAAAAATCAACAAAACTGCACAGATATTCCACACATGAGTCATAGGTTGAGGACCTCCTTATTAATGGGTAATTTTTAGAAAGATTTTATTTTCAGAAATGTATTGAAAGATTCACACACACGCACACACACACGTTCAAATATACACACAAAAATATACATGAAGAATGATAGAAAAAAAAAACACTGGAAGACAAGAGATCTAGTTAATGGTAGCTATGTATTTTGATCTGACTATGTCACTTGCCATATTTTTCATTTCGTTGCTCGTGGCTGTTCATGACATATTTTAATGTCGAATACTGATACACATGCATAAATGCTTGGAAGGTTCTTAGTTGCTAGTGGGAGGGTGGGGTGAGGAGAAAAGGGGTAAGTGTGTAGGGAGCTACACACTAAAGAAAGAAAGACAAAAACAAACACTTATTCACGACTTTCCTGAACTGCTTTCAATATTTTCTTTCTGCATGCAATGCATGTTTGTCATGAAGCCAGCGTTGGTATTCAACCCTGAAACAACTTTGTTGGTTTGATTAACTGTGTTGCATTGTTAGCTGAAGTGAAGCTATTCCTTGTACAATGCATATCTGATTCAGCAAACCTGATAATTCCTGCAAGCTAAATTCATGGAATAAGGAAACAAAAACTAACATGCTGATTAATTTTAGATATTGTATGAAAATGTTAGGGCAAGCCCAGCTTTAATATGTAAATAGAGATACAATTTTTACTTTATTTTGTAATTTAGTCACTAAATTTGTTTCTTTTGATTAATTGATAAATTTAATTTTCTCTAATTTACTGTAGTCATCATAAACCTGTACTACTATAAAGTATATTTCTATCTGGCAATAGATTCATCAGCAAAAAACTTTACCAGACAGCATTTATGGGGACAGGAGGGAGAGCAAAGGAGGCCCATAGTGTAGATATTTGAGAATGCTCAACCCAATAAAGGGTAGATCAAATGTAAAAGGGGCTTATTTGGTAGTAAGTAGTATAAGAATGGATGGTATGATGATATAGACTAAATCTTGTGAAAGAAACACACACACACGCATGCACACACAATAGGCATCTAATGATGCAAAGCATGTTAGCACTGAAATGACATGGTGAGTAAATGTTGTATAGCCTATAATATTGAATATTTGTGAAACGATTAATATGATTAACACAAAAGTTAATGTACCTATTATATCTAAAAGGAAGCTTGGTATGTACAAGACAGACATGGTCCTTCAACCAGACTAGGAAACCAATAGCACCAAATAGAAACTCATATAGACTATAATGATACCACCTCCACCTCCAACCCTTGCTAGCATGAAAAATGGACATAAAAATGATGAAAATGATGGTGATGACTAAATTCTGTTAGATATAGCAATCTATACCGTGACAATTTGGAGTTGAAAGTAATTAAAAGTGAAGCATGCAATGCCTGGTAAAAATAATGAAATTAATATTATTTACTTGATATTAAATGTTGCCCAAGGGATACATTGAATGTAGATGTACTGAATGTTTGAGAACTTTAGGTATCACAGGTTGTATACTGTGGGGATTATGAAAAATGGGTTAGTAAACAATAGTGTCTTGTATTTGGCAGTGACTAAAATTGAGGTAAATCAAAGAAAACCTGGATAATGCAGTAAGGCCCGAGGTAAATGAATTAAATTGATTATATAGAAGAAGAAGAGGAGAAAAAATAGATACGATTGAGCAAACAAATTCTGTCAATGTCAGCTTCAAAAATCTGATGATGATGAAAATTACATGCTATTAGAATAAAACTATGTAGTCAAATAGTCTAATAGTCTAGCAAGTAAACAATGACATATACAGAATTCTTATGTTTCTGACTTTTCCAATTGTGTAAAAACAAAAATCCTTTCAGAAAAAAATAAATAAATAAATAAATTAAAAAAATTGTTAATATATTCCTTCAAGTGAAACAATCAATTTAAAAGGCTCTGCATCTGGGCAAAGTTAAATAATGCAAGCTGTGAAAGAATAACCTAATTTCCTGTCATGGCTGTTGAAGACGTCTGATATCAAAGCAGCAGAGATTAACAGTGAAAAAGTTATTAAAAGACAGAGGTGGAAAAAAGGAGAAGAAAAAAAGCAAAAAAAAAAGGAGGGTGCTTTCTTATCTCTTTAAGCAATGGGGTGCAATGCAGCAATGGCAGGATGCTACTGAAGAGTTTTGATCTAATGATGCAGCATTCCGCATGGAAATCTATTTTTAAAAAATCATCCTCATTATTATTCTACTATTAACTCATCTACACGTGCTTTGAAAGTCTTAATAGTTTGTGTTGTCTTCAATAGAATTTATATAATCTGGTAGACTTTATTGAGAAAAAAAAAAATTAGAATATGAAATAAGAAAATAAAAGATATTGATGAAAAAAGAATAAACAGCAATATAATCATCTTTGTCAACAACAACATATATATGCATGCATATATCATCACCATTACCACTACCACCACAACCATCATCATCATCATCATCATCATCATCATCATTTAATGTCCATTTCCCACCCTGACATGGGTTGAACAGTTTGACAAGAGCTAGCCAGCTGGAGGGCTGCCCATGCTTCAACCATCTGTTTTGGCATGGTTTCCTATGGCTTGATGCCCTTCCTAATGCCAACCACTTTACAGAGTATACTGGAAGCTTTATGCATGACACTGACACAGGTGCTCTTTATGTGGCCCCAAACATGTTCTTTTATATATGGCCCTGAATGGGTACTTTTCTACATGATACTGGTATGGGTGTTCTTTATGTGGCACAATCATGAGTGCTTTTTATATGGTGCCAGCACAGGTGCTTATTATGTAGAACCAGCATCTGTAAGTCAACAATGCAAGGACTTCTTGGCTGAGAGAGTCACATTCTTGTATGTATAGATGACCATGATTTTACCTAGCTTAACATGTCTTCTCATCTACAGCAAATTGCCAGAAGTCTTGCTCTCTTGCCTTCTCCTCAGTGAGGCACAATGTCTGAAGATCCTTTTTCATCACTTCTTCCTGAGTCTAACCCTTCCACATGTTCCCTTCACAATTAGAGATTGATACTTATTTATGCAATTGTCCTCATCTGTATGCATCACATGACCATATTACCACAGTCATCTGATGCCTCTTATACCCAATTTTTTTCTAAAATCATTAACACTCTGTTGTACATGCACACTAACATTACCCATCCAGTGGAACATAATGACTTCATTTCTTTCAAGTCTTTGCATGTTCTCTTTATTCACAGCCCATGTCTTACTACCATATAGCATAGTTGTTTGTACACAGGCATCAAACAATCTGTTCTATATTTAAGAGATGAGGAATTATGTACATTATTTACATTATTTACATTTGACGGATATTTGTCCTCATCTTGTTTGTTGTTAACACAACGTTTTAGCTGATATACCTTCCAGCCTTCATCAGGTGTCTTGGGGAAATTTTGAACCTGGGTTAGAACCCACGGGCATACGACATAGTGGTTAAGAGCGCAGGCTACTAACCCCAAGATTCCGAATTCGATTCCAGGCAGAGACCTGAATAATAATAATAATAATAATAATAATAATAATAATAATAATAATAACAACAACATTGAAAAACTACCTTATGAATGAGAACCCAGGTTTGAAATTTTCCCAAGACTGAAGGCTGGAGGGTATATCAGCTGAAACGTTGTGTTGACAACAAAGATGAGGACAAATATCCATCAAATGTCAATGATGTAGATAATGTATCAAACAATCTGTCTTTCACTATGAGGGAGAATCCATTTGTTACCAACAAAGATAGCAACTCTCTGAACTTTGTCCAGCCTGTTTTTATTCTAGCAATTATGTTTCCAGAGCTTCCTCCTCCACTGCTAACTTGGTCACTTAGGTAATGGAAACTATCTTCTATTTCTGAGGATCTCCCCAGATATTTGAGGGAGTCTATTTACACAAATACATACACACACACAAACACACACATGTGAATTTATGTGTGTACAGGGTCTGATCTATAAGTATCTGGACTGTTGCTATAGTAACAAAGCTAAAGCACGAAGAGTGATGCTGCTTGGCACAGATTGACCTTGAACTCTGTTGTACTTGCACACTAAGTTTTAACATTCTAGCTCACTTCCGTTGTTTATAGCAGTACTTGGAAGGAAGGTGTGTAGCGTGTGATCATCACATTGACCATGACAGAGAAAGTTGAGCAGAGAATCTGCATCAAATTTTGCCAAAAGCTTGGCAATACCTGCTCAGAGGCCTATGCAAAGTTTTCAAAACACAATCAAGGAAATCTTGTTCAACTGAAACCCAAGTGTCTTTTTGGTCAGCTGAAAGCAGTTTTGGCACAAACTTGGCAAATACTTGTCTCATACCTAAATCTTCAGTGATAATGGACTGAACTGAAGTGTAACTAATCAGCTCATCTTCTGATAACTCACGGATGGTGATTCAATGATTTCCCCTCACAGCTGCACGCACATCTGCAATATTTTTTTCAGTTCTGCTGTTTGTGCATCTCCTAGAATGTTCGTCAACATCGACATTTTTTTTGACTATCTTGGAAATGTCTCAACCACTCGTACACTTGCGTGCAGCTCATACATTCCTTTCCATACACTTTCTGCAACTTTTTGTAGGCCTCTGAGCAGGCATCGCTATGACAACTTTCTCTGTGATGGTCAATGTGATGATCACACACTACACACCTTCCTTCCAAGTACTGCTGTAAACAGCAGAAGTGAGCTAGAATGTTAAAACTTAGTGTGCATGCACAGCAAAGTTCAACATCAATGGCTTTACTCTGCATGCTTTAGCTTCATTACTATGCCAACAGTATGGATATTTATTAATCAGATCTCGTATGTGTGCATAAATATATCATCATCATCATCTTATCATCATCATTTAACATCAGCGGTTGGACAAAATAATGGAAACATAACCTATTTCTTCTACTAGCAATGTGGCATATTCAAAACTGTTCCTGTTTGTACATATGCTCTCACATGCATGAGAACATATGTCTTGTACTTCATGATAAAGCCTTTTGTTTTTCTTTTTTTGCAGACATTTCCAAAGAGGAAAAATTGTTGGAGCACAGATGGCTGCGGTTTCAGCCTTTAAAACTGCTGAATTGTTTTGAGAGGTACAGTCGCTAGAATCATGGTGGGATTCCAAAGCCAAGACAAAATCAACTCAGACAAGCATAATTCTGGACAGAAGGTAAAGCTCACAGAGAGTGAAATGTATTGTGCCTAAATGTTATCAAATTATGGAAGCAAAAATGATAACAAAGTTAAACCACCATCTTGCCAATCCTGTCAACCAAAACCATTCATCATGAGGTCGAGAAAGCTGGATATCACGAGAGAGCTGCAATTGCTAAACCTCTCCCATCCTCCAGGAACAGTCTCATCATTACATAGAGTTTCAAATTTCTCATTTCTATTGTTGTGAAAGACAGAAGAGGAGAACTCAGAATATCGACTAAGGAAAAGATCACACCTTCAAATAAACATGGTGGGGGGGAGACTGCAAACATCACATTTCAAAATCTTCAAGTCATGTACTTTGGATATTAAGGTCCATGTTTCTTGAGCATATATTATGATAAGGAGAACAAAACTTTGAGCTGCTGGCTGGTACCTCTTACTTCTTCCAGATCATGTTTCTTAGTCTTTCAAAATGCTATAGATGCCAGAGCAACCTGTTTTTTCACATTCTCTGATCCACTTTGTAGTATACTGCCAAGAAATAACTCTTTGATGTATTATACTTCAGAATCATCAAGTGCAATAATTTTTTAGCTAGATGTCAAGATGCTGCATTTTGTAACAATTATTTCATACCATATTTTTTACATGCTTCATGTCTCCACGTTTTTATCTCTCATAAGAATTGAAAAAGTAGTTGAAAAGACTGGAGGATAGCATTTAACCTTGTTCAGACCCATCAGACCAATATATCACTTGACCATCTATGACCATAGTACATTCAGTACTGTTATATAGTGCCTCTATAATTTACTCATAGGGTCTACACATATTGTTCCCCCACCCGACCATCTTCCATGGAGCCTTCTTCTAAATCCTATCAAAGGTAACTTTTAAAGTCAATGAAACTGAAATGTATAAAAGAACTTGATGTCCTTTTGCTTTTTCAATTATCTGTTTGACTATAAAAAGGGTATTGACTGTACCTCTGCCGGGTCTAAAATTGAATTGGTTCTCTCTTAATAGTTCTTTTGGTTTTACTTTAATTTTGTCAAGAAGGATTCTATTGAAAACTTTTCCTGGTATTGACAAGAAGGAAATTTCCTTTGGTTTCTCCGTTTCATATATTCAAGTTATCTGCATATGGGTTCAGCCAGTTGGAGTCTTCTTTGTTTTTCATGCTATGTTAGATAATATGTGTAAACATATTAACCATGTGCTGTTTACTGTTCTCCTGCTGTTGACATCTTGCGTTTGCAATATTTGGGGCTAATAGCCCGTAAGGTGCCCTTCTAGAGCAGATGTACTCATTCTCAACTGAGTGAACATGCACGCACACACACACACACACAAAATATGTAAGTGAACATCCAAGCCAGCAGGAAAAGCAGACATAAATGATAATGAACACACACACATCTACATACAGATCTAAGCACATACACACACACACACATATATAGATACATAGATACATACATGTGTGTGTGTGTGTGTGTGTGTGTGTGTGTGTGTGTGTGTGTGTGTGTGTGTGTATGCACATAAACACACATTACATACACACATATATAGCCATTCAGAAATACAGTCATTTTTATTTCATACAAAATAGAGTAAAAAAAAACATTAATATCTGCATCTTCAAAAGGCAGCCACAGTGATTACCATTATGCAATGCAAAAAAGTAAAAAGAACAAAGAAAAAGAGAGTGTAAATTTTAAAATAACACTAACAGAAGGTTATGAAGCATACAACCTCCTCCACCGTCACGCAAAAGAAGAAAAGGGCACACAAATGATGAAAATAATATGGCATATGCCTGAATTGAGGAAAGAGAATTGAAAATAAATACTGGGAGGAAAATATACAAAAATGCAAATGTCTGCAACAGCTCAAAGGCATAGACAAAGTTGAGAGCTGATAAATATTGAAAAAGGAAAGGGGATGCAGAAGATGTAATATGGAAAGAAAAAAGGAAGGAATATGTTGAAACAGTGAGATAAAAGATGTAGATAGTCATAAAGAATAAAGGTAGAGAGAGGAAAGGAATAGCAAGGGAGAAAGTTGTTAAAAGGGAGAAAGTAGGAAGAATGGATAGAAGCAAAAAAAAAAAAAAAAAAAAATGGAAAGGAAGGGTAGAGAATTTCATTATTTAGGGCAGTATGACCAGAATATTCATTTATATGGATTCTGAGTCGAATATTGGGAAAGCTATAAAGCTAAGAAATATCCACAAATAAAGTAATTACCTGGAAAAAAGAATTCTTTGAAGAACCAACTTTACAATTGCAAGCTTATCTTTTAAAGCTTTATAGTCAGAGACTTTTTAATTTCTAATCAGAACGAGTTCCTTGTAAAACCTTTATCTCTTTTAATACTTAGAGCTTTCCATTGATGAATATATTTAATGTAACTGGCAGAACCCTAGATAGATATTCATGAAACTATTAATGATGGAATGATAGACAATGATGATAGGCAAACAATTAGATGAATTTCTATTTTTTTTAGAAGATAAATTTACAATTAAAATATTTTAATGCACAATATATATATACACATATATGCATGTATGTATGTAGTTATTAAGTGAGGTGTTGAAGAATGAAAGTAGACTCAACGTGGGTTTATTACAATGTCTTGATCTAAAGTGACATGAGCAGGAAAACAAATTTTATTAATTAAAAAAGAACAAACGAGCTTGAAAATATTTTAGGAAAGACAATACTTTCTTGCTAATTATCATTTTTTTGCTTTGCTAAAAGCATTAGCAATGTAAATGACAAGATATAGTTTCAAAAAAGATTGCCAAGAGAAAAAAAATACAACAGTAAATTTTTGTTAAAAAATAAATTCAAGAATAAGAAGCAATTGGTGCAAAAACAATGCTTTGTGCTTTTATTTACCTCACTGCCACTAAGTATTCTTATTAAACAAAACAACAGCAATAGGATAATGTTTTTTAGTCCCTGGCTTTGTTGTAGGTGTGTAAATGCTTGAATTTGCATACTTCTCTAAAACATGACACTTTTATCTTCAAAATAAAGATGTTGAAAGTTTATGCACTTCAGAACTAAAGCTTGTAAATAATAGTAGAACTATATATCTCTTTGAAGAAAAAAAAAAAAAGAAAAAAATTTCATTTCTAAAGATTATTCCATGAATTACATTGCAACGAGCTACATGCTAAATTTAATTAATTACAGACCTACTTTCAGATTCTCATTAAATTTAATAGTATACCAAATTTACAGATCATATCAAAGGCCAAAAAGAGACCACTGATAATAAATGTAACCTGAGGAAGTTAACATTTAAGAGTATGTATCAAAACAGAGGAATGGAACAATTCAATGTATTATTGTAGGCCAAGTTGATCAAATGTCATGGTATTTGCTGACTAAGGAAAAGGGGAAAATAATAAGAGATTTCAACAAGAATGGTAGACATCAATTCAGCTGTTTACTAATGGGGGGGGGGGGGGGAATTCTTCACCTCAACTGAACCACTTTCAACAATATTCACCTCATGGCATTCAAGATTTTCCAATGCATTTTAATGCCATCAAGATGCTTTACAGTCAATAATGTTGTCAGAAGTGACATTTCTAATGGTAAAATTCCTCAGCATGTAGCTAATGGCAAAAATTCCACTGATTCTGCTTATGGAGAGAATATTTTATTCTGTTATGATTATCATTCTTTCATGTTTTTGTGGTTTTGTTTTTCCAAACTTCTATACTGTTTTCTCAAAAGAAGAAACAAAAAAAATTCTCCAATAAATATAAGCAGAAAAGCCAAACTGACATTCCTGGAATTTGGCTAATAGTTTTGCAGGGGGAAAGAGAAATATTATTATATTTATTAATGAAGATTTGTTTTTGCTCTTGTTTTATAGCAGTTTTATACAACAAACTTGACATTTAGCTGCCAACATTATATTACTTTTACACCTAAAAACTGGCAAGAATGAAGCAAGACATGTATAAACAGGAAAAATATAACATTTACCAAACAATAATAATTTTATAACCATCAATGCAAAAATGACCAGATAAAACTGCAGTGACAAAAATAATATATTTATGTAGGGAGTATTGATTGATAAACCAGAGAGACTTGTTCATATTAGAATTTGTTGTCATTCTATATCAACTTGGCAATTTTTTTTTTTTTTTTGCTGGAAAAATAAATTTGAATATTTGAATATGCATTTTTTTGAGCAATAGTTTTTCTCAATGGAATGCTTCAGTTTGAAAATCTAAAGCAAGTATAACAAGGGATATTGCCTAAAAATTTTTTTTAATAAAAATCTGTGATCTATCACTACAAGATATAGAAATAGAGAAAGAATTTTTCTTCAATATCATTCCATCAGTGTAATGAAATCAATAAGAATTGATAACAAAATATTTGCATACATGTACACACCTTTGGAAGGAAAAATATTAAAAAGATGTTATAAGCTAATCTGTTTCAAACAATTAAAGAGCCTCAAACTATTACGTGATTATTAACAACATATCTCTTCTGAAAATATATAATTATGCAATCCCATAACATTCCACCTTCCGATCAGTGTCAAGAAAATGAATGTATGCATATGTGTAGATATATATAAACATTTATACATGTATGTATTAATGTATACACATGTGAATATGCATGTGCATAGATGTATAGATGTGTGCATATGTCTGTATTAATATATATGTATACACACTCACACTCTTATGCCTTGAGTTATATCTCTCCTGTTTGTTCCACCAGACCTATAATATATATTTACATATTGATTTCTTCATGTATGTATACATTCACACACACATGCATAGACATATATTTCAGCAAGTATGCATACAGACACATACACATAATTATACAATCTTCAGAACATTCCATCTTCTGATCAGTGTCAGGCAAGGAGTGTGTGTATATGTGCTGATATATATATATATTTATATATGCATGCATTCATAAATATATGCAAACATGTGCATATAGATGTATGTGTGTATATACACACACACACACACACACATATATATATATATATATACATACACACACTTATGTACTGAGTTCTATTTCTCATGTTTGTTCCACCAAACCTATATTATATACATATATATATATATATATATATATATATACACACACACACACACACACACATATATATATATAAATATATATATCTATTCATACATATATACATTCACACACACACACACACACATTTACACGCAGAGAAATATGTGCAAATATATACAAATACATATATACCCATGCATGTACACACAAACACACTCACACAGATACAAACACACACACACACATACACACACGCGCGCACACGCACGCACACACACACACACACACACACACACACACACACAATCATATGTGTATATAGCCATATATATATTTACTTGCATTTATATATATGAGTGAGTATGAATTTGTGAGTGTGTGCATCTTTTAATGTTGATAGGGTTCAAAAATGATAGTTTTGATAAGGATAAGCCAGCCATTCATTATTTTCCACAATATAGCCTTGACAGCCAGTAAAACCATTTAAAACAACAGCAAAAAAACTCAAAAGCAAAGAAAAGCATAATTAGAATAATCAACACAAAAACAAAAATTCCCTGAAGATTTTTTTTAAAGAAAATGTATGTATATTTATTCAAAAATTTGATGAGTTTATTGAGAAAGTGAGTGAAGGAGAGGAGAATGGTTGTGTGTGTAAGAGAGAGGGAGAGAGAGAGAGAAAGAAAAGGACAAACTCATTATTCTAACCATCAACAAAATATTTCCTCCATGAATATTTCTCTGCACATTGTGTAGAACAGCAGCCTTACACACACACACACACACACACATGCACACACGCACACACACACACACGCACGCACACACACAAGTGAAAAAGAGATTGAGAGAGGATGTAAATATAGTTTATGATGATGATATTGAGTTCCTTGGATACTAAATCCATGTTAAAGTTTCAATTTCCAGCTACAGACATTTTACTTAATATTAATGTTGAATTAGAGTTAAAAAAGAGCTTGAATGCAACACTATTTTACTCCACCTCCCACCGAAATCTGAAGGAGTAGAACCACAAGAACTACAATTACTACAACCTCGTCATCATCATCATCGTCATCATCATCATCATCATCATCATCATTATTAGTAGTAGCAAACTTCTGAACTGCATTTTATACATTTATTCATATATATCTTAAGCAAAGTAAGAGCATCCTTATCTCTCATGCCTACTTGGAGAAAGCAATGAGAAATTACTATGAAGGATTTCCTTTAAAAAAATCCGGCAGATAAGGCATATACAGGATCATCAGTTGTCTTGCGTGATGTTGTGTGCGAGTCAAAATATATGAGATTATTGTGACAGAATAATTAAGATTAGGCTAGTCATAGGCTCATAGGCAACATTACTATAGTTGTTATCTCTGCTTATGTGCCACAAACAGGACTGACAGATGAGCGAAAGGGCTGTTTCTATGAGACTTTCCTAGAGACTCCATTGATCATAAATGACAGAGACTTCCTAAACATGGCTGGTGAGGTTTTATAGACATACTGAACAGTAACAAGGTAGCTACTCCAGTGTATATGTCTACAAATGAGAAGGGATCGAGGCTCTGTTGTGCAAATGACCCAACCATTTGCAATGCTAATTTCAGAATATCAGTCAGCTTCTTGATCACCCGCCAATCTGATGAACACATGAAGAAAATAAATTTCATTCTCATCAAGAAACAGAACAGACAAGTAGTTGTGAACATTCAACTTTAACAGAAGTGTCTTTTAGCAGACAGGATGATCACAGATAGGATGGCAGTAAAGGAAGACTGTATGTGGAGGGTGTACAAGAGTAGTTAAAAGTAAGGGCATCTGTGAAATAAATTCTATCTAATTGCTCTGAGCACTACATAAAAGTAGTTGATAGCCATTGTAACTTAGACGATCTAGGGGGTTTTGGAATACCCAACCTCCAGTCAACAGTAGATGTGAGTGTTCTGAAAGCATAGCAACCAAAGTTAGAATGGGATGCATATGCTGAGACCCCCTTCGGTCATGACTGACCATGGGATTGCACCCAGAAAGTTACCCTCCGAGGCACAAGTCCGGGCAAGGTTGTTTATGGAAGACCAGCAGTCGCCCATGCATACCAGTCTCCCCTCTCCACACCACCAGTGTTATCCAAGGGAAAGGCAAAGGGGCCGATACAGCTTGGCACCAGTGACGTTGCAACTCATTTCTACAGCTGAGTGAACTAGAGCAACGTGAAATAAAGTGTCTTGCTCAAGAACACAACACGCAGCCCGGTCCAGGATTCGAACTCACAACCACGCGACCATAAGCTCGACACTCTAACCACTGAGCTATGTGCCTTCATTGGGATGCATAAAGTTTAAAGAACTATTACTTCTGGCAACAAAGTGTTTCTGTCTTCAAACAAAGGATGAACTGTATGACACTTGAATCAGAAGTGTAACATTGCATGGGAGTAAAACGGGTATTGAATACTAAGGAAGTGAAAAGGCTAAGAAGAAATGAAGCAAGCAAGCTATGCTGGATGTGTAATTGTGTAATGATAATGTGCATGAATGATGAAACACAAATGAACTGGAAGAAAGATTAGGTATAAAAGGCATCAAATGTGGTGTACCATAGGGAAGACATTGAAGGAATGGACATATAATGTGAATGGATAATGATAAATGTGTAAAGAAGTGTCATAAAATCCAAGTGGAAAGTAACTGTAGAAGAGAAAGACTAAGAAAAAAATCAGGCAGAAATGGTGCAAAGTTGTTTCAGGAGGATCACTATCACAAAAATGATAAAGGAACACAACATGCTGTGTTGAAGAAGATCTGTCAAACTCATAGCACCTGTGTTGGCACCATGTGAAAAGCACCTGTGCTGATGTCACATAAAAAGCACCAGCACTGGCACCATGTGAAAAGCACCCAGTACACTCTATCAAGTGATGGACATTTGGAAAAGTATTCAGCCATAGAAACCATGCCAAAACAGATGACTGGAGCCTGGTGCATCCCTGCAGCTGGCCAGCACTTGTCAAGCTCATCAACTCATGCCAGCTTGAAAACTGAACATTAAATGATGATGATGATGATGATGATGTAGTGGTTAAGGTATTTGGCTGATGATCATAAGGTCATGAGTTTGACAGCCGGCAGCATGTTGTGTCTTTAAGCAAGACATTTTTATTTTATGTTGCTCCAGTTCATTCAGTTGACAAAGGGGAGTAGTACCTGTATTTAAAAGGGCCAGCCTTGTCACACTGTGTGGCATACTGAATCTCCCCAAGAACTACATTAAGGGTACATATGTCTGTGGAGTGCTCAACCTCTTACACATTAATTTCACGAGCAGGCTGTTCCATTGATCAGATCAATCGGAATGCTTGTCATAACCAACAGAATGCCAGTTAAGTTAAGGTATATACATATATATGGATATATATATAAACACACACATATACAAATGCAAACACATATACACAAATGCACATGCATATTCAGCTACCTTATTGCTGTATAAACAATAAAATATCAATATGCACCATCTGCTAGTATGCATACACACACAAACATGCACACACACTCACACACACACACACACACACACACACACACACACACACACACACACACACACACACACACATGTTAATATCTCTTCAGATTTGGTTGTTTAGACAATACTGAAGACATGTAATGTAGTGATTCAAGAATGCACACATAAGACTGTAGTCCTGTTGTCTTGCCTTGCAAAGCTCCTGAGAACCTAGCAATGCAAACTAACAATGCAATGTATTAATCATGCAGCCCCTTTCACTATCCAGTGTTCATGGCAACTATGTATAGCTTCATGAACTGGGCCAGTAAGAGTTAATTGTTCCTACTAGTGACACACAGTGCAATACCAATAACATGAAATGTTATCCTTAAGTCTCTTTATATTTTTCCCCTCCTAGTGAGTTGTTATGTCTTCTTTAGCTTAGGCCACAGGATGAATTGAATGGTACAGCACTGGACTAAATGCTCTGTGATATTTAATTAAATGCCAAATATTTGAAATATAACTAAAGCTGACTTTGCCTGTCATTTTTAGGGTGTTAATGAAATAAGTAATGCTGATGAAACCTTTTTTTTAAAACAGAACATTTTAAATGCCTTAGTAGGTTCTGACCATTATTAGATGACATTTACATGTACATACATATATGAATGTTCAGACTGGGATTGGACTAACAAACTTTTGTTTCACAAGGGTTTCAACACATTTATCCTTTAAGGATAAAAGTAAGCACAAATATATGTCAATTCATGTGATAATTAACATAATTATTAACAGTGAAAGCCATATATGAGATTGAATTTGGTGTTAGGTTTAGAAGATCAAGTTCTCATTCAGAAAGGCTTTCTATTTTCCATATTGTCTGTTATAGTTCTTTGTTGCTAATGAAAATGCTAAACCATACAGGAATATCATTTCCATTCTCATGCCAGACATGTTTTGACATTAAACTTCATTGTTTCCTTTCTGATTAGAACATTCTGATGTCACAATATTCTAATGTTTACATATGGATGAGATATTATATGTACAATCAATTTTTCTATGAATAGGTTTAACTTTGGTGAGATATTTGTTAAGTTTAGTGTTATTCGTAAACACTGTTCTGATGTTATACTAACTACAAATACATTGTATCTTTTTAACAACTTTACTACAATAACACAGTCACAGTAGATTCTGGTTCCAACCATAGTTTATCCTTCTGAGAGTTCACTGGTATTAGGCATTATGGCTAGTCCACATTACTCAGTAAGGAGCATAGGGCCAGTTTCCTGGTTTCTGTGGCATATATATTCCTCCCTGGATGGGACGCCAGTCCATTGCAAGATTACTCATTTTTACCCACTGAATAGACTGGGGCAATGTGAAATTAAGTGTTTTGCTGAACAGCACAACACAGCACCCAGTCCAAGAATTGAAACCACAATCTTACAATCATGAGTCCAACACCCTAATCATTAAGCCTCCATGGTAGTAGGCATTACAGAAGGTATTTATTTTGTAGGGATGCTCATTTTAAATAGTATATTTCTTATCTTTAGGCATCATTATTGAAGCTTAATGCTGTAAGTACCTGGTATTACTTTTCTTGATAACACAAAGATGGGGGAAACTCATACTTTAGATAGAGTCCAAAGGATTTGGGTTCTTGATACAGAGATGTTTTGATACCTACTTCATTGCATTGCACCAGAACATCTAAGTATGGCACTGATTATTATGTTGCTTCTACATAATATCTTTGGTGTTAAAATATTCTGCTCTGGTTAAAAGTATATAAAAAGAAGCAGGATAGGTTTCAGATTAAACCTAGAGCATAAAGATTACTTTTATCAGAAATTCCAATCAAATGGAAGACATGAAAGTTGACGTTAGTCACATAGATATGAAAATGTATGTGGTGGGAGGAGGAGAGATAAAAACCTATATAGAATGATAACTACTTGTCTGATTGTAAAAGAAGAGAGAGAGAGAGTATGAAAAAGACAAACAGAGAGAGCATGAGAGAAAGTATAACACACACACACACACATAGAGAGAGAAAGAGAGAGAGTAGAAGAAAAATGAGTCCTTAAATGAGGGAACAGGTGTATTAGCATTTGCTTTCACAACTGTGACAATCTTTAATAACTAATAATGTAAAAAAAAAAAAACCTAAATAAAGAAAATACACATACAGTTTATATTCAACAGAAAAGCTAACTTAAGCAAATATGAAAATAATTTTCAATATAAATGCTGGAGAAAATAAAGTTTTGATAAAGCAGCAGCTGTTAAAAAAGTATGTTGTTCTGTAAAAGCTGTTTGCATTATGCAAGTGTTGAGTAAATACATCAGGTAAACTTGAACAGCATTTTATGAAATAAATTGTGCATGTTTAAATAAGAGTATACTATTTATATAAGAAATAATACCCAAAAATATGAAAGAAAATAAATGGAAAAAATTGTATAAGCATATTCATGAAAACTAAATATAATATTCCTGCTTTTAAAGGGGTTCAAACAAGACTATTACTACTTATACTATCTAACTACAATATGACCTCACCACCACTGCTGCCACCACCTCAGTTTTATGCTTCTTTCCAAGTATGCATAATTATCATCTGTGCACTGATTTCTTCAGTGACAGTTCCCCTTCAAGGTACACATGGCCCTGTTTATATATCTACACTGCTATTTCTATGAGCACTTAATGATTTACTGGTTATCTTCTTAAGCAGACACATCTTCTCAATTCTGACCCATAAACACATATGCAAATACATATTCACACATAGACTTTCAGTGTCTTATATTAGAAGTGGCTGCTTGGATATGATACTGGACTTCTATCACATAACTGTTGAATTTAAATCAGCTGTAGGCATTTTGTCTATTTGAACAGAATACAATTTTATGTCTCACTTCACCTAGCTGTTTGGAATAGGTGCTAATATTTCTGTGAATTTTATCAGTGAGAGAATGGAATTTTATTCTGAAAGAAATTTATCTCTCATCTATTTAAAATCATGAAACCAAAGCTAAGCACTGTCTTTGAAGAGTCTCTGAGAGTTACTTGGAGATATGTACATTCTTCAATTATTTTATGCTAAAAATACACTGTGTATTTTCTTTCATCACTATTACTATATTATATACACAAGCAGGAACACCTACCCACCAGGCAGTTTGTGCTAGTCATCTTGTGAAAAACACAAATCTCCATCTCAAACTCATCAGGCATTCTTTGAGCAATTTTCATCTTGGTTCTCATAAATAAATTTTCATGTTTCATGAAACAATAGCACCATGATGTATGGCCAGTAAAATCTTCTAAACAATTATCACATACAACCCTCTTGGCTTCAAAATTATTATATATGTAGAAATGGCAAGTCTTTGCCATCTCTGATTCACAACTTATTGGTACAATTTATTTTCAAGATCTTGCCAATTTGGGTCTTTTTTTTACCTTTGAAAATTACAATTACTACTTTTCATCATTTTTGATTTTCCTTCTTGATCAAACCAATAACAATTTTTTTCCCTCATGATGGAGAACTAAAATTTCTTTCGGCAGCTCTGTTTTCATGTTTATTTTTTTTGCATGATTAATCACTTAATTTGAATTTAGCAGTGTATGACAACCTCTTTTGTTTAGACATCATGAGGTGGGTGAAAAAATAGATTGGAAAATGAAACAAACTTTTTTGTACGTATGCCTAAAATACAGTACTTGAACTTTTGGTTATGCATCCAACATGAGAGCAAGCAGGTATCAAACTGCTGAGTAGCCAATAAAAATTTTAAAAACTGATTAGGAGATTGCTGATGTTAATTGCATTAAGCACTTTGATTGGTCAACCATTTTCATGTTTGAAATCCAAGGCAAGCACTCAGAAATGGTTTTTTATTTGTTAAAAAAAGTTAGGCCTGGAAATTCTTCAATACTGAAAATGGTCTTATTCTACTCTGCATTAAACAGCAATTGCTGTGTATTTACAAGCTTTTTCACTCTCATCCATTATTATAAATTGTTTTTAAAATTTTTTTAGGGAACATTATAAAGAGTTATGTTTTTGAAAGAAAAAAGGATTACTGTAAAAGTATTACTATTGTTACAGTGCATTCAAATGAACTGTGCTGTGCATTCTTATTTAAATATATTTACACACGGCTTGTGTATATCATATATGTACTTACCTTTAGTGTACAGCATGCAAGCAGATTTTTACATTAGGTTTTGGGGTAAAAAAAAGTCATCTTATACACAAAATACACAAAAAACAAAAAAAAAAAAGATATATATATATGGTTGTGTGTGTGCGTGTGTGTGCATATATATATATATATATATAATTATGTTTATTTCTTCTATCTTAATGAATAAAAATTCTTCTGATAGAATAAATGGGTTAATAGAAACCAATGTAGCAAAGAACACAAAATAACTGTGGTTAGCTCCTGTTTTTAAGGCAGGAACTCCTTGAAATTTTGGGTGTTTGAGTATATTTAAGAATTTAAGGATTGGAGAAAACGCATGTTATAATTGCATACTTTATTCCTACATATGTTTCAAAGGATTACAACCTGTGTGATCCATGCTTTCCCTGATGAGAAGGTTACAATTTTAATATCAAAGATCCCTATGGATCACACAGGTTGTAATCCTTTGAAACACATGTAGGAATAAAGTATGCAATTATAACATGCGTTTTCTCCAATCCTTAAATTCTTATATATATATATATATATACATATATATATGTGGTTGTGTATATAAAGTTACATTTCCAGTATACCCTTTGCTGTTTTAATATGCTAGTGTGTGATTTAAGAGAAATTTTAGCTTTTCTTTGTTCAGTACACAAAAACTTGTGTGTGTGTGTGTACGCACATGTGTGTGCGTGTGCAACTATGTACACGTCCCCATTTAGGTATCATAACAAAAATTATCATTGGATTCTATCACCATTGCTGTATTATGACTCTTACTTCTTATGTCTACGATCAAGACACTTAGGCCTCAAATGGTGAAATTTAGCACTTAGCTGTAAAGAAATATCTATCTACTAGTATAAATATCATCAGCATCATTTGACATCCATGTTTCATGTAGGCATGGGTTGGATGGTTTGACGGGATCTGATGAACCCAAGGACTGCATCATGTTTCAGTGTCTGCTGTGGAATGGTTTCTATGGCTGGATGCCCTTCCAAATGCCAACCATTATGCAGCATGTACTGAATGCTTTTCCCATGGCACCAGCACTGTTGAGGTTACCATGCAACTTGCAGGACTACAAACTCAGTAGAAGCAGTAGGGACTTTATACTAGGAGAATAATGAGTACAGAGAGATAAAGTATAAGAGAAAAGGGTCAAACCGGAACAGGTTTCTTGCTGTAGAGAAGCTACATGACTAGTTACATTTTAGAGAAGAGGAAGCTGGAAACTAATAAAAAAGTGGTTGGGTTTGATTATTCTTTAAGCATAGACTGAAGAAAGATTTGTTATTGTAAGCTGACTAGGTACAATACATGGAAACCACATGAGCAGAGTACTCTTTATTACTATCATATATGCAAACATCACATTACAGGCATACACATTCACCACATCAATCACATTTTGAAAGAACTAAATATCACTTAGAAAGTGACAGCTATCAGCAATAACAGTGGAGAGAGGCGATTCTTTCTATCTGTTGGGTCTTCGTTTATTTGAAGCAGCTCAAGTTTGAGTGTTTGCTTCCAGACAATACAAAACAGTTATTGGCAATGAACTAGAACAATTTTGCAGATAAAAGCATTACCTGCTGTAGCAAATATGACATCACAATGCAAATAAAAACTGCAGTAATTATTCTTTACTCCCATACACAGTAAACCTATGGTGACAGACTGCTGATATTTTAAAGGAGAGTATGAACGACCCTCAAGTACATCCTGTCTAGCAAAATGACAGTAAGATTTCTTTGTAGACATTGCATTCTCCATACACACACACACACACACACACACACACACACACACATACATACATACATACACATACATATGCACTCACAAGAATATACATATAGATAAACATATAAATATCTACGTTATGAATTTGTGTGTACACACATCTGTATGTATATACACATGTAGAGACAGGTAGGTAGAAATAAATAGCTGTAAATGAAACTGCACATGCATATATAAATATTTAAATGTCAATGTATACACATATGCATGTGTGTGTGTGCATGCATGCATTTGTACATGTTTACATATACATTCATGCAGACATGTAGACATATACATTCATGCAGACATACAGCCATGCAAATATCAAGCATACAAACATACACAGTGGAGGATATATCACTGTGGACAAGTGAGATTAAGCTTATGGAAACATAAGAACTTGAGAAAAAGATACCTCATTGAGTATACATTTAAATGATTTGCCAAGGGCATAATTGAAGTGGAACAAAGAATGCTTGTTATTGATTAAGGTTCATACAAAAGGTCAGCAAGACAAGTCTGATCCAAATAAGCAAAGAATATAATTACAATGATAATAAGAATAAAAATGTTGCAGGAGAAACTACAAAAGGTTAGGTCATAGAAGTGACTGTAATGGCTACCAGATAGCTAGGTTTGAAAATTAGAGTTGTCAGTGTGCAATTTGGTTCTGTATGAGGGTGTGAAACTATGCTAGCTGTACTCCTAATAAAATAACTGCATGAGTAACATTGCACTAACAGCAAATAATTGAATTCTGTTTTGGTCATTCAAGACAATGCATTTGATTCCCATGTCATTGAGCCAGTGAGAAAGGCTTTCTGATTTTGTTTCTCTTTAAATGTAGAAGTCAGAAGGGGATTGTATAGATAAAACAGACACATAATTTCTGAGACTTCATGTGAAGATGGGAAAGAAAAAAGAAAGGTGACAGTCAGATCACCAAGAAAGAAACATAGGCTAGGTTGTGATAGAAAACTATAGCAACTGTGGGGGGTGGGATGGAGGTGGTGCTGACAATGCAATCACAAATCTTCAAGCAAAAGTAGATTACATGAAATATATATAGTAGAGTAGAGAAGCAAGCAAGAATAAAATTTATTGAAGCATTAACATTTCCTGTCAATGAAAGTGTCAGAATACATCAGGTATGATATAATAAATAAATAAATAAATAAATAAGAAAAAAATCATCATTATTATCATCATCGCCATCATTACCATCACTGTTATCATCATTCACAACAACAATAACAGCGACAATGATTTATAAGCACAGCAGATGACAATATGGGTACAGTGGTATACAAAGTGCCTTGTAGTGTTTAGTTACATTCATTTGGTTATGTCTGTGATCAAATCCCGTAGGAATTGGCTTTGCCTTTTATTTTCAAGGGTTGATAAAATAAGTACCAGTAAAGTACTGGGGTTCAATTTAATTGACTATACTCTCATAGAATACATGACCTTGTACTAATAGATGAAATCATCAATTATCATCATTATTATTAAAAACAAAAATGTGGTTAGTTGGCAGAATTCTTGGAATATTGATCCAAAATGTCATACAATAATTAGTTACATTCCTTTATATTCTGAGCTGAAATTCCATTGAGGTCAACTTTGTATTTCATCATTATGGGGTCAATAAAATAAAATACCTCTCAAGTGTTAGGGCCAACTATACCATAATCCTCGTTATCACCATTTAACATCTATTTTCTATATTGGCATGAGTTAGATGGTTCAACAGAAGCTGGCAAGCCAGAGAATTGTAGCTTGCTCCATTATCTGTTTTGGCATGGTTTCTACGGCTGGATGCTTATCCCAATGCCAACCACATGACAATGTATCCTGAGTGTATTTTACATGACACCAGCACCAGTGAGGCCACCTGGTAATTCACAAACAAGACCCTCCAACAGAAGTGGGGGAGTAGTATTGAGGGAGATGACTTTGTGTCAAATGATGTGAGGTTAAAGTATGATCTTTACAAAAATATCCGTGGCTTTGTGCCAATGTTAGAAGTCTTTAGTATAATTCATAAGGTGGATACAATAATTTTTCTGTAGGGATTGATACAATTGTTTACATTCCTCCTTCCAAATTTTCCAGTCTTGTGCCTACACTAGAAACTGGTATTTCTATTATTATATTAATAAGTTGTAGTGCACCTGAGCACTGTATACAATAATTTCATTCATTATTATATTATTATATATCCCATTTCCAAAGTCAATACATAATATATATATATATATATATATATATATTGGTCAAATACTAGGCTCATTTAAATTGGTTCTTCTCTCTTCAAAAATCTGTGGCTTTATGCTTATATTAAAATAACAATTATTTTTAATATTCAATCAGAAGGACGTCTTCAAACTTGAGGAGAGATAACAAATTTTATAGACACAAGTAAAATCTCTACATAAAAATACCACTATCAATTATTTTTACAGACACAAGAAAAAGCTAAACATAAAAATACTGCTATCAGTTATTCTGGAAAATACTTGAACAAAAGTGTAAATCATAATAAGGTAAATCATAAAGTGAAAATCATAAAGTGTAAATCATAATAGACAGAAACTTTGTTGGCTGTAATCTGCTAGCGTACTGTTGACAAGATGGCAGCCACCCAAGGCCAAATAGTTGATGTGGAAGAGCTGTCAGCTGCCAAGAAGTTTCAGTAGCTGAAGATAAGTGAAAGTAACAGGAAAAGAAAAAGAATAAGAAAATGGCTGGAACAGGCAAAGAAATATGAAGAACTTCTTGAAGTATTAACAACAAAAACTGGTAATGTTGTCGACACAAAATGTTTCTTGGAAATGGAGAAAAAGACATTAATTTATATGTGCTAGTATAGTTATAGTATAGTCAGTCTATCAGATGACAAAATGGCGGCTGTCTTCAAAGGAACGTGGGGGAAATGATAGACTGCATGATCTTCCTTGACTTTTGAAAAAAAAAAATTTAGATTTAGGAATATAAAAGCTGTGATAGAAAAGGCATGAAAAGTGGTTGAAATAAAAATAAAAAATAAATAAAATTATTGAAGCCATAGAATATGAATAAACGATTACTAATAACCATCATTGACCAACAGTGGGACATCAATATGTGCAAGTTGGTGATAATTTTGAAACAAATTGGTAAATTTAATGGCATCATTGAAAAAGTAAAGGAAAGGTAGGAAACCATTTACATGGTGGTTGGTTGTATGTTTGTAGTGGAAATTTCCAGAAATTTCTGAACTTTAAGAAACTTGCTTACCGGAATGAAACAGGATATCTATTTCCCCTGCCACTTCAAATGCACAGTAAAAGCAGTCAAAGTATTTCAAATGTGAATGCTGAGTCCAACAACTCCTCCCCAAGATTGAAATATAAGCAATTACTTCTCAGTCTCTATTATCTCTAATTACAGATTACTAGAATAACACCCCCAGGGAGAGAGAGAGAGAGAGAGAGAGAGAGAGAGAGAGAGAGAGAGAGAGAGAGAGAGAGAGAGAGATGAGAAAATTTTACTAAAATCATTAGTCCAGTTGCTGCTTTCTATAAAGGAGAAAAACACTGAAATTCTTCTTTTCCTTCAAACCCTTTAACATTCCTGTGTCATGGAACCAAGCTAGGAAGGGCATGTTAAAACTTCTTTCCCAAGAAATCATCATAACTATCAACTACAATAACTATAGGAAAATAAAAAGTAAGAGAAAAAAAACCTTTTCTCTACCTTTTGGACACAAAAAGCAATAAAACTGAACTTTAATAGTTCTTTTAAAGTGGGTTATTTCACAACAATTAAAACTAGTAGTAAAATTTCTCAGGTTGTGGACAATGAAAAGCCACCTAAAAGTGGCAGGTGGCTTAAAACTGTGAAAGGTTTGAAAGTGGTAAAAATCAACTTTTAGAAGAAAAAATTGAAAGGCTCTTCTCATAAAGATGCTGAAAAAGTCACTCATAGGCTGCCCTTGTGGAAACAGCAAAGAACAGAAGCAAAGTGGATTTTTCTCACTATAGTATTAGTCAGAATAGTGATTGCACATTTTTTTTTTAATGTCAGACTAAGTTTCTGTTTTAAGCAAAGAAGGCTGTTAAATTATTTTAGAACTTCATAAATACACATTATTATTATTATTATTTTATGTTTGACTTTTGCTTTGCATTTGTACAAGTTGGATCCAAGTCTCACCCAGAGACCTCAAGAGATAACAAGTTAGAAGTTCATGTAGGTGTTATGCCTAGGGTACCATATATTTGGATTTGTACATAGTGTTGTTCTAGAGAATGTTTAAGAAACCATAAGAAAATTATGTGTTTGTTTTATTATTATTATTATTATTAGTAGTAGTAGTAGTAGTAGTATTATTATGCTGTCTGACACTTACTAGTTGACCTTCAATTAATGACAATTGAGTATGACACAGTAAGTTAAATCCAAGAAGAGCAGTTACTCCAATAAAATGGTATTTACTGATTTATGTTACACTAGTATTTTTGGTTCTAATTGATGCATTAGTGCAGTTGGTATCAATGGTATAGAAAAAGCAGTCAGAGTAGTGGCAGTCTATACACTTTGTATGAAGTAGTGAGCTTCCTTCACTGAATTGAAAATTTTTGACTTTGTATCATCTAATTTCTTATTGTAAAGGTGACTGAAATACAATTTTCGCTGCAATTTTAGACAGAGAGGAAACTAGAAAATAAATCATGAAATGTAAAGCCCTTTTAAGTCTGTTCCCTAACTTCTGTTTGATGAATTCAGACTGGAACTCTCAGAGAGATCTTGTGTGAATTTAATCCAATAAGGGTAAGGAAAAGGTTATTCAGATATAATATTTGTTAGTTCAGGTAGAGAATTAGCTTGCTTTCCAAAATTTAAGGGTGTAACCTATTTCAACCATAAAATGCAGATCAGGGAAGTTAGATTAGACAAAAATCCATAAATGTAGTCTTGACACAGAAACTGCCTAGAGGCCAGGACATTTCATCTCAAGTCAAAAGAACAGAAAGAAGAAGGGTCTGTTGCTTAAGGTGTTTCCATTTACTCATAGAATTCTATAGAGAATTAGAGAAAATTAACAATGAGTTTTTGGGAGATGAGTTAGATATGGCCAAGAAAGACCCACAAAAGCTTTCTGACAGACTTTTGATCTGAGCGTAAGCTCTCTCTTACAAATTTGTAAAGTTTACTATGTAGTAGAGTATCAAGAACAGTGACTTATACACAGGGTCTCAGTCAGCTTTTTTGGGATACTGTCACTGATACCACTTGTTGGACTTGTAGGACCAGTCTCGCACCGTAAGTAATTTTGTTGAATTTACCAGATCAGATAGATATACAGACCATAAATTTATGTTTCAATATCTTATTGACCAGTGTATCCAAGGGGACTGCATAGACAGATAGATTGAATAAGAGAGACTTATAATTATTAAGATCCTGTGTCACATTCATTTTATACAGATTAAAAAGATGAGTTAGAATAGATCCCATGCACACACCTGCCATGAGAGGTTGGTAAATGGGGTCAAATTGATATAGATAGATCAGATCTGGATCTTTCAATGGATGTATTCATCTGAGATAGTAAAGAGAGATAATTTAGCATAAGTATGTTAATATTTCAACTAATTAAAAATCTTTAGTCTTTCTTTGATTTACATTTTTTTAAACTCTTACATGTGAAATAAATTGGTTGTACTTCTACACTAAACAAAATATTTTAATTTTTTTATGCAGTTCTTAATGATATTTAATAGAATTGTTTAAATATTGAATAGCTATGAAATTCCACCCAGGTAAAATAGGAATTAAAAAGGATCCATAGGCAAAAATAGTTGAGAACCAATGCTTTAAAGGCTTTGTGACTGATAAAAAAGTTCACACACACACACACACACACACACACACACACACACACACACACACACACACAGTAATTCAAGACTGGAGCAAAGTGAACAATATGGATCACAGAATATCAAAAGCACAAGTTCCACAGGGCCAGACATGTCATAAGGTTTAAAGACAAGGGAACTTGAATGGTTTCCAAGAGATAAGAGAAAAAAAAGACACTCAGAAGGCCTCCATGATGATGCAAAGATGATTGAGTCAAATAATTTGGTTCAAGATAAGAAGGGTTAAATCAAGAATGAATTGGAAGTGCACTGTGACCAGCAGTGTATAACAACATCCAGTAGTCATGTTGATACAGGTGATACACACACACATACACACGGTGTGTAACACACCCAACCCACCATCACTCTTCTAATTACAACACTATTTACTCAGCTGCTAATTATGAGAACAGAGATGCACATATTTCATCCCCCACTTTTGTGCTATCAGTTTACCCTCTCCTTAGAGCCACCTTCCCTTGTCATTCACCCTGCATTCTCAATACCATTTCTTACCATTGTATTTTCCATTGAACACTTTCTCATATTGGCTATCAATACCTCATCCCACCTCATTCATCACACTTTATATTCACCTCTACATGCCTCTGATCTCTGCCCCTGTCAATGTGCACCCTTCCTTTTCCTTCCCTCCACTGATTATACAAAATAAAGTAATGACTACTGCATTAATGCAAGTGATAAATATCCTTCTGTATTTTTATAGTATTAATTAACAGTAGTAGAAGTAGCAGCCAAGAATAATGGGAGGGGGAACTTTCAAATGATTCTCAGTTGTATTTTGTATAACCAAATATATTTAGGAAGTCATGATTTACAAAACCCTTAGGTAGAGATGTAAAGAGAACAAACTTTGTTTATTTAGGTTAGTAATTTAGATATTATTTACAGACAAAAAATACCCAGAGAAAGAAGTTGCACAAAACAACTGACCCAATGTATAGGAACACTGAAGTGGTCATCATCATCATTGTCAACTGAGAATTTTAAAGACAGTGGTTGTGTGGTTAAGAAATTTGCTTCCCAACATGGTTTTGGGTTCAGTCCCACTGTGTTGCACCTTGAGCAAGAGTCTTCTACTATAGCCATGGACTGAATGGATTTGGTAACCATTGAAAAAAGCATGTCATGTACACGCACGTGCATGTGTGTGTGTGTGTGTGTTTCTGCATCTTGACATCGCATGATAGTTGTAAATGATTGTCACTGACATATAAGCAGTGTCCTTTCCAGAATCCTGTGAGAACATGTTTGGCCATGGGCAAATATTTCCTTGCTTGGAAATAGGTGAGAGTTGGCAACAGGAAAGGCATGACTGTCACTCGAAAGTATATACATGCGTTGATAGCAAGTATATGAATTTGTTTTAGATGCCTATGTAGCAATGAGCAGACATATACACCTGCTCAGCAGCCTCCTCCCCACCCAACCTAGGGAAACAATCTGGGATGTGAAAACCAGAGAGAGAGAGAGAGAGAGAGAGGGGGAGAGAGAGAGAGAGAGAGAGAGAGAGAGAGAGAGAGAGAGAGAGAGAGAGAGAGAGAAATTTCACTTGTATTAAATTTCAGTTGAGTAAACTGAAGGAATGTGAAATGAAATGCCGTACTTAAGAACAAAATATGCCACTCAGTCTAGGAATCGAACCCATGACCTTATAAACATGAAGCAATCTCCTACCACTAGGTCATGTGCCTTCGCTTCAGTACATAAACTGCAGATTATTATAGAAGACCCTTTTGTTCCTGATATGAGTTTAGATGATCAAAGAGAATGGTTCTACCTTTGGCAGCTTGCCTTCGGCAGCATGTGACTATATAACAAATGACTAAGTATAAAGTTATATGCAATGAGATTCATTCAAGTCGATCACTTTTCTAAATGGACATAGGAAATTTCTTATCAGACATTTTGTATTTCTTTTTCTCTGTTCAATAAGTTGTAGAAGCAGCCGTTATTAGTTAGATTATTGAACCGCTTGGTTTTTAATATCGTGCCATTTTACAAATTGCAAAAACAAATACTTGATATTTATTTATTTTCTAGGCAAAACAATATCAAGTATCTAATAAAAATTTTTTTTTTTAAATTATTTTCAGGATAATGGTAAAAATAAAGGAAAACATCGAAATATCTTTAAAGAATCTAAATTTTCATTTTTTTATGTATTTGAAATATTTTAAGTAACAACATGTTTAAATAAACATACACACATATACATACAGGTATATATATATATATATATATATATATATATATATATATATGAGTTCTGGAAGTGGTGTGTGTTCCACCCATGTGTAACATTAAATTTTTCACACACCCTACCCCAATAAACCAAACATCCCTTCTTCTCTTCCTCCTCACATCTTTTCTTCTTCATGCACTGTGTTTATCTCTCCCTCCCTAATCCTGTCCTTCCTGTCACCTGTATCATTGCTAACCTGTCTTTTCCCCCTATATACCCAGGTATATAGGGGAAAAACAGTCACTGTATCCCCACCGCCCTACTTTTTGCATTCACATGAACCCCATACTCACACACCCTGGGCACTCCTTTAACATTCCATTTATATTCACATCCTTGTACCTTTGGAGTATGCTCTGGCACATTGCTACCATCTCTCTCGCTTTCTTTTACTCTTGCTCTCATTCTCGCTTCAAAAGGTTAACACAACTCCTAATCGAGGTATATATATATATATATATATATATATATATATATATATATATACATACATATATATATATATATGTATGTCATATGTGTGTGTTTGTGTGTGTGTGTGTGTATGTGTATATATATATATATATATATATATATATACACACACACACACACACACGAACACACACACACATATTATTTATATATATACCCACATACATACATATACATCCCAAATTTCATTTCCTATATATTTGTTTGCCTTTTCATTTGTAGTGCTTTTATGTGTATATACATAAATGTAAAATTTTCTTAAATAAATCACACTCCATATTTGAACTCCAATGAAATTATAGTGTGATACTCAAGCACTCAACTATGTCTGCGTTGTATCTTATCGTAGAAACAGCTGTAATCTAATGAAGTTCAAGACACATTTTTTATTTGTTTAATCATCCCAACTTAATCATCATTACACACACACAAACTCACACACATACACACATATAATGCATGTGTACAATATTTAATTAAAGCTGAAGTTCAATCCATATTAAAATAATGCTGACATATCTGGGGTGGTACTACTGCTGCACACACAAACATACTAGGACTGCACATTATCAAAGACCATCCAGCTGATTAGTTAAAATTTACTCACCGTGACACCCTCAACCTCTAACTAATCCATGTAATGTTTCTACTCTTCCTATTACCACTATTATAAGGATTTTAGCCTATCTAAACAGACAAGCAGTGTACAACCTCCGCCCAAGCTGATCCAATACCCATGCTGCTTTTTTCTAATTTTCCAGTTTATCTTCTGAAATAAGAACATGGAAAGTTATCTTTTTAGGAAGCGTAACATTTATACCTTTCCTTATATTGCGTAACGTATATGCCATTACTATCTAGAAAAATTGTTAGGAAACTTATAAGCTTACTTTGGCATTTGAAAACACCATAACAATTGCTACATAGACCAGACATCTACAACATTTTCTTTCTCTCTCTCTCTCACTCAAGAAAGTGGCAATGTACCAATCGTTGAATTACAAGAAGAGAAGCAAATTGCATTGGGAATTTCAATTGATATATGAATTTCTGCGGTAATATCTGGACCTTTAAGTTAAGCAAACTAGATATTCAGTCTTGCTTATTATGATTGTTATTATCAGAAGTTTGTAGAGACAGAAATATGTTCATTACATTTCAGAATAAGAATCTCCTATAATATCTAAGTTTGTTTCAAAAGCAAAATTTGAAATAAGCCACTACAATAGAAAGAATTCAAAATGACACAAAAGGCATCACCGAGCTGATTGTATACTTGTCAGTGCACTTCAACAGTAAACTTGCTCTTTTATACACAACAAATAATAAAACATTTTAAGTATATAAAGATGTACAATAGAGCAGAACAGAAATAGCGATTACTATATAATGTAATATTGGTGAATGATAGATCATTTGGTGAAACTAGTCAAAATTACCTGACAATAATGGAAAGAAGTAGATTTGATATAGAAAATAGCTATTGATTAAAGCCACGAAAGTCAAGTTATTTCAATAGACTATTTAGTCGAAATATCCAGAAAATAAAAGGTCTGATGGGAATAAGATTTTAAACAATGAAGACAATTTTGGAAATGAAATTATATATTTGTTGCAATACAGTAGTTTATTCAGACTTCCATTTATACAATCTTTGTTCTGCATTAAATTATGCATTTCACACACACAGACACACACACACAGACACACACACACAAACAAACAAATAAATAAACAAACAAACAAATAAACACACATACATACACACACAAACAAACAAATAAACAAACACACACACACAAAGAAATACACTGACACTCACATTTATTTTGACATTGCTAATATATTCAATACAGACTGAATTCAGAAGCTTTTATTCTATCTATAAGGTCACTACAGTGTCGAAAACTGACAAACACACACACATAACAGTTGTGCATTGAATACAAGTAGCAAGAAGAATATAAAAAATATGAACCATATATGAAAATGAAACAGAAATTCACACACATACGAAGCATTCACATAGGAACCAGAGAGAGAGAGAAATCTATCAATGTGAATACATTGAGTGAAACAGTAATAGTTTATCCTTTTATATTGTATGGAAAAGAAAATTAAGACACGAGAATTAAATTCATACATTGGACCAGACATGTTCATCAGGGAAAGGTCAACTTCCCAAAACAGTTCAGTGTATATTAGTAAAAAAAAAAGAAAGAAAAAAATGAAAAATCTATACATATAAATGACCCTTGTCATTAACTCATGTTTATTATCTGCATTTCTTGTCACTTTCACAGAAAAGAAAAGGAAACAAATAACAAAACAAAAAACTTTGCATTCTTAATGTATCCAAATTAATCATACATGTTTGTTTCATGAATATTTTGTGATATGACACCTTGATCAATTATTGTAACTGTTAAGGGTATGTTACTGTCTATTCCCATATGATGCACCACAAAACACACATGCATTCACACACACACACATACGCGCACACACATATGAAGATATACACAAAGATATGTATTATATTTCATTCCATTCCAACTACTTTGCCCATTATTCCTGGGAGTGTTGGAGGAGTAGAGTCCTGTCACATCTCCTCTATAGGGTCCTGACAGAATCAACTGTCATTAGATTTTCTGGATGGATTCCCAAGTGTGATCAGCTGGGACTACAGATATTATCCAACCATCTCATTCTTGATCTACCCTTAAGTCTTTTGCTGGTTGGCTTGGCTTGAAGAATCTGTCTTGTGATTCTTTCCTGTGACATTCTAATCACATATGTATTATATACATACATGTAATGTACTCAGAAATACTGATATCTGTGAAATTACAAGTTCTTGTTAAGCATTTTATTCAAAATGTACCCCACTATTACCAGACATGGGAAAACCACACACACACACATGTATATATGTAGTATTAACACTTTGACTCAGAATTGCATTAAAGTTTTTCGAAAGTGAGAGCAGCATTCCAGATTGTTTGGATACCTGCTTGTGGTAATCAGAGCCTTTACAGTTTGTCATTTGGTGAAGAGTAAGGCTTATTCTTGTTTTCATTGGCTGGTCCTAGTTCGACTGTCTTTGAACAGAGGTCTGATTATTTAGTGCTGACCTGGGGGCTAAACAACAAAAGAAAAAGAACCAATGAGGAAACCTCAATGCAATTGCTCAGCTTATTAGCAGCCCAACTCCCTCATATTATCCCCTACTCTCTTGAGAGAGAGAGAGAGAGAGAGAGAGAGGACACATTGGATAATGTAATTTTGGATGCACACTGTCTGGAATAAAAACTAGTCATATTTCTGCTCAATTAGAGATTAGTTTGCTCTATACAACAACAAAAGTAGAAGTAAATGTCAATTGTATATGTTGAAGAATCAGACATTTGCATGCCATGATACGGTGTAAGGTGAACAATAAGTTCATTGTATACCATCTACATCTTGTGAATAAAATAATCTAAAATGTATAGTGATTCTAAACTCCAGACTTTTGATGGCTTGTTAATAACTCTGAAATAGGAAACTATGGGCGATAAATTCCATTACTGAAAATAACTATTTCAACTAACCACCATTATTTATAAATTTGCTTCAAATCCACAAACTGTATAGTGGAGAATGAAAGGAAATATTCTCTCAGTAAAAAAAGATCCCTTACTCAAGAAGATATGAAATAATTTTGGTCTAAAAAATCTAGAGTGAAGCTAAAGATTTCAGTCATAAGACATTATAATTTAATACAATGAGAAAGAATACTATACCATCAAAAGTAAAAATACACTATCAACTTCAAAACGACTGTGAAAAGTTGCGGGAAAACTGCATAATAAAAATGCACTAGGAAGAGATTAAATAGTTATATATAGGTACAATAAATTAAATTCTACTTTACAAGTAGCAGTAGAAAACTACTCACCTGCAGGAAAACTATGGATGTAACTGATATACAAAACTAGTATATTAATAAGATACATCTTGGTTATAATAAAAAACACTCACTCAGCAGAGAATTATATTATATAAGTTCTTTCATACAATTTGTATTAATCAATTCCTTTAGGGTCACTGCAACTCTGGCAGGTGGGAATAAGCAGTACAGATATCTACTGAACAATTTTTAATTAATAAATCTCTCCAGTCTCAAGTAATAATATGCCAACCAATAACTTATAAAATGGCTTGATTAGAAAATGGTATTTAACTATATTCCTCAGTCATGACCATTGGAACCATTACACTTGGCAAAAGTGCTTTCTGCTCTAGTTACTGCCTCTGAAAGCCACTCACCTTTGTAGCTAAAGGCTTAACAATTGCCTCCAATACTCTGTCTTTCAAAAAGACAATTCCAAGGAGACTTTTCTCTATGTACTATTTACTGTTCATGAATTCACACAGAATGACATAAACATATCTAAGAATAACATACACACACACACACACACACACATGCATAGATATACATTGATGTACATATAAACACACAAAATATACGAATCTGTATAAGCTAGTCATTATAAAATAGATGAATATCATTATTCTTTGATACGTGATCATCAGTCATATGAATGAAGTTGGTTCATTTCTTGTTAAAAACTGCCACCAAGCAAGGGAAAAAATAACATGTTATTAAAAAAACAAAGAAAAAACACACAGAGAGAAATAGAAATATTGAATACACACGAGCAGGGACAGATGATCAATAGACCCAGAAAATAGAAATAACATTAGAAAGTCATTTGTGTCAGTTCTGTCAAAAAGAACTAAGATATCCAATTTATGTTGAAAGCAGTCTAGAATATTTAGGAATGCCAAATAGCTAGATATAATCTCACCATTGCAGTTCATGCTTGTAGATGCAGTTTTTCTTAAATTGCATAAAATTGACTAACATTTCCTATTTGTACAAAGGAAATTATTCCTTACTCACTGACAGCAATATACAGCAGTCATGAAAATTGAAAGATGAGGTGTTGCATACAGCTAGCTTATTAGCTGGTATGTCAATAACATATTTCATATCTTTAAGTATTTCTTGAATTCTTTTCCAAGGTACTATATAATATTGTGGAGAGAAGAAGAGTATATATGAAAAAAAACAAAACTGTAAAATATCTATAACACTCCAACCACAGTTCCAGAAACTTTTAAGAGCCAACTGAAGACAGGAGACATTTCTCATTGACTGCAAAATTTATTGAGCTACAGAAATGACTGTCAAATGTAACTAAGATTTATGAGAGTGTCATAAGAAGGTGGGTGGTTTTGTGTCTAACAATATAACAATGGCAGTTGCAACATAATGGTGGCAACAATAATTGTTTTCACACAAGAAGCCCCCTTGTCAATAGTAAATGAATTTGTTTTGTATTGGGTGATCTGTACTGTAAATATTCATTGTGAGGGTCAGTTGAGGAAGGAGACATATAAAACCAAAGTAATAAATCTTTTAAGACAGTTATGTAATTTAAAAGCTACATCAAGAAAGGATATCTAAAAGTTATGTTAATGTTTTGTCTCCTCTAAACTGTTTCAAGATAAACTGAAAAAAGATTATTTAAGACTTATGTTAAAATTTAGAGAGTACGTTATGAATTCTTTTAAAAATGTAAAATTTTAGGAGCACTTTAGGAATTTTAGATCACAAAATAAAACCAAAAGGAAAAAAGATGCATAGACGCACGTTGCTAATTTTAAGATATGCTCTAACATGAATGGAGAATATTTGATAAGTACTATCAAAAGTATATATAGTGTTTCTACATATAATATAGACTCATGGTAAGATTTTGTGCACCTAAGATAACTTTATTAAAAGCTACTTTAGCATAAACATTTAAATTCTAAACCATGAAATGATATTTCGAACATGTTTGTGCAAATAGATTTCAATTGAACAAAGTTGAAAAATGTTTTGATCTATTCTCTTTATAAGCTGGAAATTTACATACTATAGCAATTAGGACATACTGGTACATGTAAGGTGAGTATATAGACAACAACTAGCAAACATAAGCAAATATCAACAAAATAAACACAGTTAAAAATTAAGACTGATTTATTCTAGTCAGAAAATAGAAATCTTTTAAAAGTATTTTCAATACTTTCATACTGAATACCCATTCAATTTAAACATACTTTGCCTGAAACCTCCTTAATTATATGTTCCTAGCAAATTCAGAAAACTGAGATGGTGAAAATTTGAAATAGCAGTTGTGAAGTTACTGTTTAGCAGCTCTATAAACTAGCAAAATTTCAGGGTAGAGAACACGGTTCTTACCATAAACAATCTATGGATATTTTCTTTTCTTTTCTAGTTTTACTTTTTACATAATGTTCACCATTGTTTTGTGAATAGAAATGAAGAAGTAACAACAAGGATCAAATCATTTAGCATTCAATTACAAGGTTGCCATTGTTGTTTACCTCTAAAATCCACTCTGGGAAGTAAGCTCTACATTGTGAAAAGGACTCCAACTATAAATTAATTGTAAAGATTTAACAAACTAAACCGATTGACCAAATCACAAAAGAAGTTTAAATAGAAACTGAGATGTACAATCTGACCCAACAACAGATTGCAGTTTAGCATTATCATAAATAGGGAAGGAAGTGTTATCTCCTGCTTATTTCAGAAGAATGTCAATTTTGTAAAGAGTGAGCACAATTGATTGAATTTACTACAATGTATCACTGGCATTTGGTTTATTGGCTTGAGAGGGGTGAAACTCAACCCACACTCCAAGCAGGATTTAAATGGTCAAATGCAAGTGATAAAAATAAATACAACAGGCAAATTATTCACCTCAATTCTACTGCTGACATCTCCACCAGAATGCAATAAATGAGATGCCATTAATAATACAATAGGCTACATCTCCAAAACATTGCAATTGAAATGGTAACATATCAGCCATAACACATTGCAGTTGCAATAGATGGTGCATTTTCTAGCAAAACACAATGACCGACAACAAATGAGCTACAATCTGGCTGGTTACTTCACCACTACACTCCAGTAGGCTACATATCCACTGCAATTCAATAGGTGATATCTCTACTACTACTACTACTACTACACAAAACCCTATTTCTCTATTACTGTTACACAATACTTAAAATCTCCCCCCTAAACAGAGTACCATATCCACCTTCTTACTCTTATCAACTACATGAGCTTCGCACAGCTTCTCAAATCATACACACAACTTCATAAACCAGTGACACCAAACTAACATTCTCCCTTCATTCTCCAGACATGGTTACTCTTAGTTCTATGACACTCTCCTCGAACCTTCAATCCAAAACAACAGACTTAAAGCAGCACCTAACTGTTCCACTGTATTTCTCTTTTTATTAGCAACAACAGGTAACATCAAATACAACCATCACACTTGGAAACATAAACATAGGCACAGGATGGCTGTGTGGTTAGGAAGCATACAGTGCAACCATGTAGTGTCAGGTTCAGTCCCACTATGCAGAACCTTGGGCAAGTGTCTTCTACTATAACCCCAGGCTGACCAATGCCTTGCATATGAATTTGACAGATGGAAACTGTGAGGAACACTTGCATGTATACTCTTTTACTCTTTTACTTGTTTCTGCCATTTGACTGTGGCCATGCTGGAGCACTGCCTTTAGTCGAGCAAATTGTCCCCAGGACTTATTCTTTGTAAGCCTAGTACTTATTCTATTGGTCTCTTTTGCCAAAGCGCTAAGTTATGGGGACGTAAACACAACAGCATCGGTTGTCAAGCAATGTTGGGGGAACAAACACAGACACACACACATACATATATATATATATATATATATATATATATGACGGGCTTCTTTCAGTTTTCATCTACCAAATCCACTCACAAGGCTTTGGTCAGCCCGAGGCTATAGTTGAAGACACTTGCCCAAGGTGCCACGTAGTGGGACTGAACCCAGAACCATGTGGTTCCTAAGCAAGCTACTTACTACACAGCCACTCCTATGCCTATGTGTCTGAGTCTTTGTGTGTGTGTCCTGCACTATGTGACAATCAGTGTTGGTTTGTTTATAGCCTTGTAACTTAACAGTTCAGCAAAAGAAGCCAACAGAATAAGTACTAGACTTAAAAATAAGTATTGTGGTTGATTTACTGAACTAAAACCCTTCAAGACAGTGCTCCAGAATTGGAAAAGTCCTGTTACTGAAACAAGTAAAAGATATACCATACACACATTAGACAAAAATAATATTAGTTACATACAACATCTCTACAACATTCACAGCACAAAGAAAAGTATGCAAAACAACATACATAGAGCACTCACAGTTACAAGAAACAAATAACAATGGTTGTACAAATGGTACATTGATTATGCCAGTGCTGTTGTATTTTGTTCTCTTAGGTTTAAAGCACCACAAAGAACATAAAACAGTGAATTTCACATTATCACAGGTTGAAGACAATTGGAGATGGAAGACAATTGGAGATTTCTGCGGGACAACCTGTTGAAAGCCACCGACCAGATTTGTGGGTGGTGTAAGGTCCCCTCCCAACCCAGAGTAACGTGGTGGTGGAACAAGGAGGTAGACAGGGCTATTAGACAAAAGAAACAAGCTTGGAAGGACTGGAAGAACGGTGGTAGCAGGGAATTGTACCAATGTGCCAGAAGGGAGGCTAGGCGACAGGTTTATTTAGCCAGAGGGGAAGCAGATAAGGAAAGATTTGCCAATGTTCTGCGCCGTGAGGACCAAAGACTCGAGGTATTTCGGGTTGCAAGACAGTGTAGGAGAGAGAATAGTGATGTTGTAGGAGAGAAATGTGTTCGCATGGATGATGGTACGCTTGCATTAAATGAGGATGCAAAGAAAGAGGTCTGGAGATGCCACTACGATAGATTGCTTAATAAAGAGAATGAATGGGAGAAAGAGAGCCTGCCTTATGTCGACCCAATAGAGGGACCAGCTATCCGAGTTGATAGTACCAGGGTAGATAAAGCAATTAAGAGTATGAAGACCGGGAAAGCCCCCGGCCCATCAGGAATCACTGCAGAGATGCTCAAAATATCTGGCAGTGTTGGCTATAGCCTAGTCACCCGTATTACGAACCAGGTGATACACGAAGGAGTCATACCCTATGACTGGTGTAGCAGCATCATAGTCAACTGCTACAAAGGTAAAGGGGACGCTTTAGATACAAATAATTACAGAGGCATCAAGCTGTTAGATCAGGTTATGAAAGTTACAGAGAGGGTCATAGCCCAACTAATTAGGGAGCGAATCAATTTAGATGAGATGCAGTTTGGGTTCGTGCCAGGTAAAAGCACTACTGATGCCTTATTTCTAGTGAGACAGTTGCAAGAGAAATACCTAGCCAAGGATAAACCTCTGTACCTGGCTTTCGTTGACATGGAGAAAGCCTTTGACAGGGTCCCCCGATCCCTTATCTGGTGGTCAATGAGGAAACTTGGGATAGAAGAATGGCTAGTGAGAGCTGTGCGAGCCATGTACAGAGATGCGGCCAGTAAGGTGAGGGTTGGAAATGAGTACAGCAATGAATTCCGGGTAGAGGTAGGGGTCCACCAAGGTTCCGTCCTCAGCCCCCTATTATTTACCATAGTCCTCCAGGCAATCACAGAGGAGTTCAAGACAGGTTGCCCCTGGGAGCTCCTCTATGCTGATGACCTTGCCCTAATTGCGGAGTCACTATCAGAACTAGAGGAGAAGTTTCAGGTGTGGAAGCAAGGTCTAGAATTGAAGGGCCTTAGAGTCAACCTAGCTAAAACCAAAATCCTAATAAGTAGGAAGGTAGATAAAACACAAACCCCTTCAGGTAGATGGCCCTGCTCAGTATGTAGAAAAGGAGTAGGTAGTAACTCTATAAGATGTACCCGGTGCAAGCTATGGACACATAAGAGGTGCAGCAACATCAAAGGCAGGTTAACTAGCAAGTTAGTTTTTGTTTGTGGCAGATGTTCAGGTGCAATAAAGACTGCAAACAAACAGGAAACAACTTCTATCTCATTCCAGGGTGAAAAACTAGAGGTAGTCGATAGCTTCCGCTATCTGGGCGACCAAGTTAGTAGTGGGGGTGGGTGCGCTGAAAGTGTAGCTGCTAGAATAAGAATAGCCTGGGCAAAGTTTAGAGAGCTCTTACCCCTGCTGGCGACAAAGGGACTCTCACTCAGAGTAAAAGGCAGACTGTATGACGCATGCGTACGAACAACCATGCTACATGGCAGTGAAACATGGGCTGTAACTGCTGAGGACATACGTAAGCTCGCAAGGAATGAAGCCAGTATGCTCCGTTGGATGTGTAATGTCAATGTGAATACCCGTCAGAGTGTAAGTATCTTGAGAGAAAAGCTGAACATTAGAAGCATCAGTTGTGGCGTGCAAGAGAGACGATTGCGCTGGTATGGACATGTGGTGAGAATGGAGGAGGATAGCTGCGTGAAAAAGTGCCACACCCTAACAGTTGAGGGAACCCGTGGAAGAGGTAGGCCCAGGAAGACCTGGGCTGAGGTGGTGAGGCAAGACCTTCGTACATTGGGCCTCACCGAGGCGATGACTACGGACCGAGACCTTTGGAAATGGGCTGTGCGTGAGAAGACCCGGCAAGCCAAGTAAGATCGTTGCCAGTGCCCCTGGACTGGTTCTTGTGCGGGTGGCACATGAGATGCACCATTTTGAGCGTGGCCGTTGCCAGTACCGCCTGACTGGCTCCTGTAGGATTTTCGAGCGAGATCGTTGCCAGTGCCCCTGGACTGGCTTGTGCGGGTGGCACATAAAAGACACCATTTCGAGCGTGGCCGTTTTCGTGCGGGTGACACGTAAAAGCACCCACTACACTCTCTGAGTGGTTGGCGTTAGGAAGGGCATCCAGCTGTAGAAACTCTGCCAAATCAGACTGGAGCCTGGTGTTGCCATCCGGTTTCACCAGTCCTCAGTCAAATCGTCCAACCCATGCTAGCATGGAAAGCGGACGTTAAACGATGATGATGATGATGATGATGTAATAGACAACCCCCTTAGACTTCTCAAACATGACCCCCCCCCCAAAAAAAAAGCAACTAAAAACAAAAGACATTTGTGATACAGTTTGTTTTTGTTGTAAATTCCAATTATTACAATTTTTGCCAGTATATAAAAAAAAAACTCTAGAAATATATACATCACTGAAGATAACAACAACATCATAAACCTAGCTGATTGATTGATTGACTGAATGATGAATCAAAGGTTAACCAATTGACAAATAAATAATAAAGAAGTGAAATAGAACCAGTGGATGTGTTTATTATTGGTACAATGACCCTCCCAAAGTACAACAAAGTTTGATTCAATACATGAGTTCACATCAAGAATCTTGGAAACCAAATTACAAAAATGAAATATTCTAAAGGCCCTATTTCTTCCACTCATCCTAGATAAACCATAAAAACTGTATCAATAGATTCACTAACTCCAAGCACTGTACTGGAATGCACACCCCCAATGGCAAGTGCAGAGAAACAGTAAATGCTGCACTCTGATCAAGTTCACCTTTACAACCCCTATTTGTGCCCCCATCAGAATCTACATGTGTACAGACAAGCCAACAAGAGAGCTTCTACAAGGTTACCTGACCCACAAAGATATCTTTTACTTGTTTCAGTCATTTGACTGAGGTCATACTGGGGTACTGCCCTGAAGAGTTTTTAGCCAAGTGGACCAGCCTGAGTATTTATTTTTCTTTTAAGCCTGGTACTTACTCTATCAGTCTCTTTTGCCAAACTGCTAAGTTACAGAACATAAACACACCAACACCAGTTGTCAAGCAGAGTGGGAGGACAAACACACACACACACACACACACATTTGCACAACAGGTTTCTTTCAGTTTCCATCTACCAAATCCTCTGACAAGGCTTTGGTTGGCTCGAGGCTATAGTAGAAGACACTTGCCCAAGGTGCCATGCAGAGGGACTGAACCTGGAACCAGGCGGTTGGGAAGCAAACATCTTACCATAAACGTAATTCAAGGGAAAGTCAGCTGCTATTTTTAGCAACCAAATTTCCCTCAAATTCCATTCAAGTGTCTAATATAAAGGTCACACTGGACAATGTAGCCTCTCAACCATCATATACAATAAGTCAGTACGGCCATGGTTGGAATGATGTAATCATAGGGCTGATTGATCAAGAATGACCCAGGGCTAAACAACTATAACAATTAGAAAAACAGAAATAGATCAGACAGCAAGGAGAATGCAACATGTTCATACTGCCAGGTTGCAAGAAGCCCAGTATATCCAGAACAGTAAATCTGATATTGTTGCCATGTTATTCAGCCAACTACCTCAGTGTCATGTATCTACTCAAGTGGAATTAAACTGAGGCTACACTACAACTCAAAATCTCCTCTTCATTACAATAAGGGATGTCTCACATTATGTGATACCCTCTCTACAATATGTGATGTTTAACCCATAATATGTAGGATATATAATGTCACTACAGCATGTGATGTCTATCCCATAATATGCAATGTGTTTTCACAATATAAGCGAAATCGTCATGGCACCTGTGCCCAGCATCGCCTTCCTGGCACTTGTGCCGGATGGCATGTGTAAAGACATTCGAGTGAGATTGTTGCCAGTGCCGCCGAACTGGCTCCTGTGCAGGTGGCATGTAAAATACACCATTTTGAGCGTTGCCGTTGCCAGTACCGCCTGACTGGCCTTCGTGCCAGTGGCACGTAAAAGCACTCATTACACTCTCGGAGTGGCTAGCGTTAGGAAGGGCATCCAGCTGTAGAAACTCTGCCAAATCAGATTGGAGCCTGGTGTAGCCATCTGGTTTCACCAGTCCTCAGTCAAATCGTCCAACCCATGCTAGCATGGAAAGCAGAGGTTAAACGACGATGATGATGATGATGTGATGTCACTCTCACCTACAACATGCGATGTGTCTTCACTACAATACATAATGCCTCTCCCCCTACATTGTGACAACTTCACTGCAGTATGTGATATCTCTTTTATGATATGTGATATCATCACTACAATATGCAATATGTCCCCACTATAGCCTATGAATGTCCCCACTCCAATACATGATTTCTCCATATAATGTCCTACACTACAATATGCGATGTCTCCACTTTAATATGCAATGTTTCCTATTTAATATAATGGGAAATATCTGAAAGCTAAATTGCTTAACAGCTTTGAAGACGAGTAAATTAAATAAAAATATAACCAAATTATTTTATAAAAATACAACAACACAACAATAAAATAGGAAAACTTTAAAAAAGCCAATTAAATTTGGTTTCAGTAGTTTTCCCCTCTTGTCTCCGTAATCTTTATTTAATCGGAAGAATATTTGGATTTTTCTATTAATAAAGAATCTTAAAAACAGTCTAAAGCTTTTGTTGATGTGCCTAAGGAAACAAAAATTGTGAGTTTAACTCATTTTAACAGTGCAGTTTAAGGTGTTTTACATATAAAAAGTTAAAAAAAAGATGAATGCCAAACAAGAGAAAAATGAATGAGAAGAATGAGAAAAAACAAAAAGGAAAAGAAAAAAGAAATAGAATAAGACAAAATGAGAAGATGAAGAAAGAAGAAGGACAACAAAGAAACCAATAACTATGATGATGATGATGATGACGATGATGATAAATACTACTACTACTACTACTACTAGAGATTGCTGAAGAAGCAAAGTACTCAGGGATGAATGCCCAGTTATTCTGTTCTTTGCTTGACAAGTTTCCTGTTCATTTAGGCCCTGCTCCTTTTGTGTTTTAACACATGGAGATAACATTTAAACTCCTCTCTTACCCTGGAGTTTGAATCAAATTAGAAAAGAATTGAAAGATGAATGACAATAAAACTTTTGAAAAGAAACAGAAGCCCCTATTTTCACTAAATTTAATTAATTATTCAATTTGAAAATTCAAAAAGATTACTTTATAAGTGATTGGAAAGTGTGTGTCAGGGGGTTATTTCGCAATCTACAGAAAGATCCTAAAACACCCAACATGAAAAAGAAAGGATGTTTATGTGTAATGGTATGTGCTTGTTTGTGTGACTGTGTGTATTTGCAATATAGTAATTGTGTGTATATGTATGCACATGCACAAGTCAAGTGCATTTAACAGTATACACTTACTACTGCTCACACACACATTGGTATATACATATATATATATATATATATATATATATATATATATATATATATATATATATATATATGCATATGCAACATAGCAATGGCATATACACACCATTTTCTCTGTGTGTCTATTGTATGTAGAAAGTAATTGTGGGTACACACTTATGTAGTGCCATAAAAGTGGCATTTACTAAATGTCTTCATGTGTTTCAATATATATCTGAAGATCAGTTACAGAGTGTATGTGATATTAACAATATCTGCATTCAGTTATGTGTAAGTGTTGTCATTGCTGTTTAGCTCCAGGCCTTCTGTTATAGAGCAGACCTATGATAAAAGGCAATCCAGTTCTGACCAACATTTCTTTAATATCAGGGACTACATTGACTAATATATCCGTCTTTAAGACTGCAGGGTATAATTTGAGCAAGGTTTGGTTGTTATTTCTACTCGATTCAATAACCACATAGAAGCTCCCTGTTGGCTGTGTGTGTATGTGCATGCTTAAAATTTAGCAACTATGTGTCATATGCTTTGTTTTGTGTATGTCTAGGCAGTTCAATAATTGCATTTTCATATCTGAGTTATGAATGCATGTAGAAGAGTGAGTGTTTGTAAATGTACGGGTGCATTCATGTGTGTGTGCATTCACCCCTGTCTTCTAATGTTATTAACAGATTGAAATCTCACTCCCCTACATGATATCAAAGAGGCTTACATTCAATCAAATTTAACAAGCTTAATTCTTTTTTTTTAAATAAACTGAAATAAAAGACTAAACAAAATACAAAAGATATAAGTATAAAATAAAGATGTGAATTAGATACAAGAAAGAGACATTGACATAGTTGGATAAAAGGAGGGGAAGAAAGAGGTACAGAGAAATGTAACAGAAAATATTCAGGAAAGACAGGAAGATATCAGAGGAAAGATGCATGGAGATAATGAGAAAAACTAAGGATGAGAAAGAAAGAGATAGTAAGGAAAGACAAGCAAATACACACACACACACACACACACACACACACACACACACACACACATGCACTCAAAAAATCTGAAATAGGCTTAAAGCCTATAAATTAAAGTGAAGAAGAGAAATGAGATTATGTGACATTCATGATTATGTCAGGGTATTCCCCGACACATGAGTAGTGTATAATAATGATAAACAAAAACAAAAAGGCAAAAGTGATTTAACCCACATGAGAAATTGAGTCCATGCGGTAAAACAAAATCAGATTACGTTTGTTTCTGATTTCTCTAAACTTATTTGTAATTTCTGCTGAATGTTTACATTAATTCCTGATAAGTCTATTGCTCAAGCCAGTAAGAGAGAGCTTCAGGCTGGTTTCTGGACATGCTAGAAATAGTAGCCAAATCTCCCTCACAATCACATTCTACTGTTTTATTAAAGTAAAAATAAAACACTAAGGATAATGTAATACTAGAGACAGTCGTTGAAAAAAAAGTAAAAAAAAAGGAAGAAGTGGTCATGGGTATAAATAAGGCTTTTAGTCATCTGATCTAGACTTACACAACAACAATAATGAATCTGTCACTTTTCTCTTCCAGAAAACAGTCAACCCTTCGGATACCAACGCCACTCAAAACCACCCTGCTTCTATGATATCCTGTTTTTAAATGATCTAAATTAAAACCTTCCATCAAAATTCTGTGTTAATTTACATTCCAGACACCAGCATAATAATAAAGTTATTCTACTGAATTCTTCGTTATTTTAACAATTAATTGAAACAGCAACAGTGTATTTCAACAGAAATTTGGTAACAAAAGAGTTAATCACCATAGAATTTATGAATCTATGGTCTTCCAAACTTTTCATTTAAATCATTCTTGCAGTTAATTTTCTCTATTTGGAAGAATTCTGCTAACTATGGTACTACACAGCTTTGTTCAACACCAATCTACATTAAGCTATTACAAAAATTGTTCAATATATTGCTTCTCCCAGGATACCAATTTATTACTATTTAAGAAATCATTTAATGTAATAACAGAATTAATAATGACCTAAAATGTCAATGCCAAGAAAGAATGCCAATAAAATATTCTAAAATGTACATAAAGCATATATATTACTTGAGCATATGTAGATACCAATCCCATAAGGCCTAAAGTTGAACAGAAATGAGAGGAAACTATTTTGATGATCTAGTCAAGTACTAAGGTTGATTTAATCGACTAACCTCTTACACCAAATTTGTGGTGTTGTGTCTATCTCAAAAATCAATGATCTAATAAAATGATTTTTTCCTATTGGCACAAAGTCACAAACAAATTTTTTGTGGAGGTGTATAATCAATTAAAACACCTCAGTGCATGCTGGGTACATAATTGAGTAAACTTAGCTGAAGGAAAAGCAAAGTTAGATTTTGAAGTTGAACGCAAGGACAAAACTGAATATTATGTTATTCGGTTCTACTATTTTTACCAACTTGCCATTTCTAAAACTGTGATGTATATTAGCTAGTTTGTCTTCGATTATTCTTTGCAGATAATTTTGCAGGATAAGAATGTGATATCAAAGGTTCTAAAGGAGATAATTCAAATAATTTTAAATGAAATAAATAATTCTAAAAAAAAGAATAATAGCTTTACTTTTTACTTGCTTTAGTCATTGGACTGTGGCCATGTGGAGTCACCACTTTGAAGGGTTTTAGTCAAAGAAATAGACTCTGATACTGATTTTATTTATTTTGGTAATTATTCTATTGAACTCTTTTGTTTACAGGGACATAAATAACCAACACCAGTTGTCAAACAGTGGTGGAGGTACAAATACAGACACAAAGACACACACACACAAATATATATATGATGAGCTTCTGTACAGTTTCCATTTACTAAATCCCCTGAAAAAAAAGCATTAGTTGCCCAAGGTGTTGCAGTGGGACTGAAACTAAAGTCATGTTGTTGCAAAGTGAGTTTTGTAACCACACAGCAGCCATGCTTGCATCTATAATATGCCTAAATAAGTGCAAAAGACAAAAAAATGCATCTGGTCTTCACTTAATAACTAGAGGCTTTTCCAATAATTACAGAAAGAGAGCAAAGATAAAACAATCCAAGAAGAAAATATTAAAATCATACGTATTAAAGTCATATAGGCATAGATGTGGCCATGTGGTAAGAAGTTTGCTACCCAACCAAATGGTTTTGGGTTCAGTCCCATTGTATGACACCTTGGACAAGTGCCTTTTACTATAGCTCTGGCTAAAGCCTTGTGGATGGATTTGGTAGACAGAAAATGAAAGAAACTTGTTGTATGTGTGTGTGTGCATGTGTGTGTGTGTGTGTGTGTGTGTGCGCATGTGTGCGTACGTGCGTGCACACAAGTGTGTTACTGTCTTATAGCCTTGACATTGCATGATAGTTGTAAATAGATGTTACTGTCATACAAGCAGTGTCCACCGTTTCCAATGTCTGGTCATGGGAAAATAATACCTTACTGGAGAGCGGGTAAGGGTTGGCAACAGGAAGAGTATCTGGCTGTAGAAAACCTGCCTTAAGAAATTCCAGTCAACCTATGCAAGCATGGGAAAGTGGATGCTCAAATGATGATGATAAAATGTAAATACAAGAAGCCTTCTGCAAGTGTCTTCTACTATAGCCTTAGTTGATCGATATCTGTAAATAGAATTTGGTATGCAAATAGTGTGCAGAAGTTTGTTGTGTGTGCATATGTACATATATGCACACACACACACACACACACACACACACACACACACACACATAAATATATAGTTACAAATGTATATATTTAGAAGCATAAAAACAATGAACATAGACTTAATAGAAGATTCAGTATGTGTAGAGTCCACTATTTATCATAAATGTATTGACAATTACATTGAAATTACACAAGGTTTGTAACTTTTTGAAACAGTTTGAATAAACCACAGAAGTAGTGAAATTTAGTCCATCACAGTCAGAATCAGTTATTATTTAAAGTTATTGCTCTTCCAGACAGGTTGGAGGACCATGCCTTGTTTGAAACTTCTATTTTTAGCATGGTTTCTACAGTTAGATACCCTTCCTATCACTAACCACTTTACAGAGTGTACCAGTTGCAATTTATCATGGCATTAGCATGAGAGAGGTTGTCATGTCTTTGACACTACCAAAGTGTATTGTCAATCCTACATTATTATTGTCTGATTGCCAACCACTTTACAGAGTGTCCTGGGTGCATTGTATCACGGTACCAACACTAGACAGGTTGTATTGTCCCCTGCAAGACTACAAAGTCCTCTCTGCACTATGTAATCTCCATTCTTTCAAAGAATATGTGACTGATAATGCAAATAGAAAATGAGTGATGATCAGGAAAGTGCAAGAGAATGTAAGTATGAAGGTATAAGATGGAGAAGACAGAGTGATAGGATGGTGGTGTGTGTGGTGGGGAGAGACACGGCAAAACCTATAAGTTGGTTGCTGGTAAGATGTTGAACAGGAAACAGCGTGAAAAATGTTTTGGGGATAGCAGCAATAATAATATGCAAAGATCGGAGAGAGAGTGAGTGGTGGATAACAACAGAGATGAGTGATAGTGAGAGTGGCAGATGTTGGTAAAGGTTGAATGAGGGGAGGGAAAAACAAGGGCAGTGGAAAATGATGGGTTGCTGTAGAGGGTAATGCTACTGAATATGGAAAGCTCTGTTATCCTTTTGTTTCACAGGCATCATGATGAAAGAAAAATAAAGTGATAGAGGGATGATGGTGGGAAAGAAGTAGAATTGTAATGATAATGGGTTGATGGTGGGCAGTTGGATGAAATATCCCTGAAGAGAGAATAATGGTTAGGAGTAGTAAAGAGCACCAGTAAGGGATACTGAATATTAACAGACCTAATGTCTTTTTTTTACAATTAAGTAAAATACCAAATTGTAATATTTATTTATGCATATGCTTATCAACAAGACTATATTCGAACTTTGATATATTTTTTTCTATCAATTATGTCCTTTTTTTATTAAAAATAAAAACAACAAAAATAGAATCATTATCACTTCTCATGTTAATACCAATGTCTACAGACAAAAATTCCAATAACTAATCTATGCAACAATTCTTCAGATCTGTTTTCCAAACATTTAAAATGTCTTTACTGAAAGCAAAAAATTCTAAACATTTTTTTCTCAAAAACGCTATATAACATTTGGATGTGCCGTTAGATGAAAATTTCCATGTGAAATCTTAAACATTTACTTTATTTAGACATTAAATATTTAACTATTTCAGGGGAAGCATCCACATTTGCATCTTCCTTTTTTTTTCTTTACTAGAGTGGCATTCCTCATTGATTAATTTGGCTCTTGAATGGAATAGATTTTGATAATTTTGTTATTTATTTACTTTTTCTTTCGTTTGCTTATGGTGATCTTTCAAATGATTATTAGATATGTTTCCTTTCCTTTGCTCTCTTCCACACCCATCCATCTCTCTGTCTCAATGATAGTAGCACAGGAAGAAGAGAGAAATAAAAAAAAAATATGAAAAATGAGAGAGAGAGAGAGGCAAATCAACAATAAAAAAAAAAACAGAAAAACATTCAGAGTGGAATTTGGGGATAGGGAAAAGATGATAGAGGTGAGAGGTAAGGGAGACATTGCACAGGAATAAAACATTTATGATCAGACCTCCCCCACTATACATTAGGCAGATGATCAAATAAAATGTCCTAATAATATTTATATAGCTCAGCCCCTGTCTGAGAGGGAGACTAACAAAACCAAAGGGTAATGTAATTTGCGACATGTTTGAAACATTTTTAAGGGACAATGGCCAGAATTGACTGTGGTAAAGATATTTTCAATATGAGGAGAGTGACAATCCTTAAAATAAATACTTTACTACACAATCCATATGGTTTATTTCACAGTAATGATGCCTATGTTTATTTAGAGCCTCTCAGGCAGGCATAACTGTGCACTGATTAGTCATTGAAATCTGGGAATTTATTATCGAAACACACATGCTAAATTACATTGTCAATGAATTAGAATTTTACTTTAATGATACCGAATGATTTTAGGATTTCATTTTCTTTCAGAAAAAGAGTTTAGCATTATTTCAGGAAAGAATATTTTCAATATACAGAATATAACAAAATAAAATTGATGTCATAGTGGTAATTTGGTGTAGAATCCTTTCCCAAAATAGTTGTAACTATGTGTATACAGTGGTTAATAGATTATGATTAATCTTGTTTAAATTGGTGATGTCTCAGATTGAATAGTCAACATTAACATGAAACAGGTGTAATGCAAATAAAATTAGAGCATGAGATGGCAATGTTAAGAGCACAAGCAAGAAGAAACTTGTACAACAGCCTGTCATTTTTTTACTTATCTATCTTTTCATAATTATTTCAGTGCTTACTTTCCTTGACACTGTCACAGCAACTTTAATTTCTAAGAATAAACCTTATAATAATATTTTTCTTTACTCCTGTTGATTGGTGTTCTTTTATATAACTAAACATTATTCTCTGCAAGGTATATGTTTTTTTAATTAATAAGATATTCCAACTGACATAGCAGCCGACCAGTTATTTGATGTATTTATATAAAGCAATGATTATAGATTTCTTTGTAATTCCAATAAAATGGTTCTTCATTATATTTACGATGGAGGTTGCTAGAATAAATAAATATGTAAATAAATAAATAAGGTAAGAAGCTTGCATTTTTATTTTTATATACTAGACTAGTGATTTTCATTTTTTTTTTTTAATAATATTATCTTCAACGGTAACCATAGAATTTTGAAAGACTTTTCCTAACTTAGAGTTTTATCTATATTCCAAACTTATTATAAGTTAGTATTTAGAAATCTGATAATTTGCCAACATCCTCAGATATTGTCTGCAGCCTCCTGCTGGGGAAGCCCAGTTTTAAAACGATGTATTCCACTCTGAGAAAAACCATGTTAAGATTCATCTACTGACAGGAAATTAACCTCTTATGGTGAAGAATGGAGATAATACAGAATAGCAGTACAATAACAAAGAGGACAGTTACAACAAACTTCAGCTATGGCTAAATTATAGAATATGCTTTTGTCTTCAGTGTCCATCGATCTATCAAGTCTCATTTATAAAGCTGGAATAGAAGTCAGGGAAAAGTGACATTTTCCAATTCTTAATCAGACTCCAAATAAGCTGTAAAGGAAATCAATGTATTTCAACAAGAAGGTCACCTCTGTTGAAGTACAAACATATTGCATAAACTAATAACAATATAAAAACAGAATCTTCTTAATACATAATTATAAAGAAGACATGCAGATAACTTTATGTAAATTGTCCACATTAAGCTGCAGAGTCTGATAAAGGTGGTTAGTACAATACAATACAATGTTGCCCGTCTAGGTAATGTAATAAAATACTGTTGAGGTTAACTTCTATTTTTAATGCTTCTTAGTTTAATAAAGTCAGTACCAGTAGTGTACAAGCAATTATGCTTGTCTCCAAAAATTAACTGTGTACCTGTGTATGAAACTAATTTTATTAATCTAAACATGAACAGTTTATATTACAATTATTTTCCTTTTATATTATCATCCTAATCTTCAGAAGTAGTAGAGTTAAAAAAAAAAAAAAAAAAAAGGTAGCATGATTAACTAAATAACTCACAGTACCTAGTTTCTATGATCAGATCCTGCTAGGGTCAACATTGCTTTTCATCTTTCATAAAACAAGTATCAGTTAAGTATATATATGATTCCACAATGTAACCTCGTGGATATCGTTGACGATTTTTTCTTCCTCCGTCTTCCCTTCTTTGGACTGTCCTATGTTTCCGACAAAGAGCTCCGCTCGAAACGTCATATTCTCTTTCTTTCCTTTCCCGAGCGTCTAGTAACACAATCTGTATCACGTCCTTGCGTTGTTGTCTTTTGTCGTTTTTCTTTTTGAACTTATATATATATATATATATATATATATATATGTATATATATATATATATATATTTACTTACACGTACATATGGAGAAAGCCACTTAATTTGATCACTGTTAGATAAAAAATAACCAGTTGATAACATTAAGTAAGTAAATGATATAACACTATCATGAGCATGTAGGGGACCCACTAACTTTGATATCATTATTGGTGATTATAATAGATAGCTTTCACTGAAGAGTTACCTCAGTTTCCTTGGAATCTACTTTATTCCAATATATCTTTTTAAAGATAACTAACAAGAGAATAGTTTTTAAAAAACATTATTAAATATATTTTCTACTTTTTCCCTTTGGTATATATTCTAATTATTTCAAAACTATCTGCATACACAATAACATGTAAATTAACATCATTTATGGATGATTTACAGTAGGTAAAAATAGTTAATCTTTCTCCTGCTATTACACTCACTGAATTACTTTTTTTTTTTACTATCAATGCATGGCTGTGTGGTTAAGAAGCTTGCTCTGCAACTATGCAGCTTCAGGTTCAATCCCACTTTATGGCAGCTTAAGCAAGTGTCTTTTACAATAGTTCTAGGATGACCAATGCTTTGTGAATGAATTTGGCAGATGGAAACTGTGTGGAAGCCTTTAGGAAGGGTATCCAGCCATAGAAGCCATGCAAAATCAGACTGGAGTCTGGTGCAGCCCCTCAGCTTGCCAGCCCTGGTCAAACTGTCCAACTCATGCCAGCAAAGACAGCAGACATTAAATGATGATGATGATGATATGTGTGTGTGTGTGTGTGTGTGTGTGTGTGTGTGTGTGTGTGTTTGTATGTATGTATAAGTGAATGTATGTGTGTGTATGTATACTCATGTTTCTGTGTGTCTTTGTGTGTGTGTGTGTGTGTGTGTGTGTGTGTGTGTGTGTGTGTGTGTGTGTGTGTGTGTATCTTTCTCCCCCACTTAATGACCAGTGTTGGCTTGTGTATGTCCTTGTTACTTAGTAATTAGGATCTCGTTGATAACAAGAACTCATCAACAGATGAACACCAACAGTATTGTGATGTCAGCAGCTGGTTACATGACCTCAACGACAAGAATGGATTAAATCAGTTAAAAGTACAGAAAAAAGATTAAGCAGTATTTCTCAGGAGCTGTTGTTTAATCCCAGGCCAGATCAGCCTTTATTGAGTAATCCTATCATCGAATATTCCACCCATGGCCATCCCATCTAATTTTAGACAATATATCAAAACTACTATCAAAATTGTATCTTTACTTTTTCTAAGATGGTAGGATAGGTTTGAGGAAAATTTTGCTGCTTTTTCTAGCAGGTCCAGAGACCAAGTAGAGACTCATCTATCTTTTATGTTTCAATTGTTTCAGTCATTGGATTGTGGCTATGCTGGAGCATCACTTTGAAGGGTTTTAATGGAAGAAATCAACACCAATATTTTACTTTTAAATTTGGTACAGTCTTTTTACTGAACTGCTACATTACAGGGACATAAACTAACAAGTTGTCATGCAGTGGAGTGATACACACAAAATACACACACACACACACACACACACACACACACACAAACATACACACACACACATATATCTACATATATATGACGGGCTTCTTTCAGTTTCTGTCAAACAAATCTACTCACAAGGCTTTGGTTAACCTGGGGCTATAGTAGAAAACACTTGCCCAAGGTGCTACATAGTGAGACTGAATCCATAATCATGTGGTTGGGAAGCAAACTTCTTACCACACATCCATGCCTATGCTTATGGTAGGATATGGTTTGAGGAAAATTTGCCTGCTTTTTCTAGCAGGTCCAATGACCATATAGAGCAGTGGTTCTCAACTGGTGTTCATATGGCCCTTGTAGGTCCGTATAATATTTTGTTGTTAAAATTTATGTGTAATAAATTGCTTATACTTCTAGAATGTGGAGGCACAATGACCCAGTGGTTAGAGCAGCGGACTTGCAGTCATAGGATCGCGGTTTCGATTCCCAGACTGGGCGTTGTGAGTGTTTATTGAGCGAAAACACCTAAAGCTCCACGAGGCTCCGGCAGGGGATGGTGGCGAACCCTGCTGTACTCTTCCACCACAACTTTCTCTCACTCTTACTTCCTGTTTCTGTTGTGCCTGTAATTCAAAAGGCCAGCCTTGTCACACTCTTTGTCACGCTGAATCTCCCCGAGAACTACGTTAAAGGGATACATGTCTGTGGAGTGCTCAGCCACATGCACGTTAATTTCACGAGCAGGCTGTTCTGTTGATCGGATCAACTGGAACCCTCGACGTCGTAAGCGGCGGAGTGCCAATAACAACAACAACTTCTACAATACATAATTTTTTTTTTAATACAATTCCTGATAATGTTTAATTATAAAAATACAGTAGGAATTTTTGTTATCTACATCAAATGGCTATGGAGGTCAAGTGGAGAAAAATAGGAATCAAAGGAGTCCATTGATAAAATAAATGGTTGAGAACCACTGATGTAGAGGCTTGTTTGTTGGTTTGTTGGTCAGAGATATTTCCCTTAAATCACTTTGTAAAGATTCTCCGTGTCTATGTTAAGAAATCAATATTTAACAGGTAGCAGCACAATCAGCAGACGCAGCAAATGAGTAATGAGGTTTTAGACAGAAAGAAACCAGATGCTTTCAGAATTACTGATTACACATCAGGTAGTACCCAGTGGAGGTCTGAAATTACAGGTGGTGCCTGGTCATTTGATTGATTTAACCAGCATTGCTGTGGTGGTGTCATTAATAATAACTTAGTGAATGTTGAGAGGCCTGCTTTTATTGATAACAAAAATTTTCTCCATCACAACACAAATGTAACAGTCGTATTTATAGACTGACTGTTGTAATATATTCAAAGGTAAGAAAAGAATTGAAAATAAAGATTACAGTGTAGACTGAAGTCAAGTTAATATATAAAGCCATAAAAAAAGAGTCTCTGAATTTTATAGTGCATTCATGCTGAGAACAGATGATGAGAATTGGATGACTGACAGTAGTGGGTTGGGGATAGAATACCTACTTAAGAGAGGATTACCTGTTGAGATGACTAAGATCTCAAGTGAGGGAGCCTCGAGGTGGCGTGTAGACATGCTAGAAATAATAACCAAATTTCCTTCTAATCACACTGTACTATCTTAAAAATAAAGGACATATCGGATAATGTAATCCTGAAAATAAGAAAGGATGGTTAAGGTTGATATGCCTTTGATGAGAGATTTATCTGATCAGGGTTGACTGAGAATAAACAACAAAAACAACAACTAAGAAGTCAACAGGTTGTGAGGAGATGCATATAACTAGTGTGGTAGACATGAAGAAGGAGAAGGGGAAGAAGAGGGGAGGAGCAGGCAAAGACGACAGAAGAGAATAATAGAGAAAGGAAAATTAACATATTCGATGGCATGTAAGATGCATTTTTTTTTTCAGAAAGATGTCTCCAAAAAAAAAAAAAAAGAAGAAGAAGAAAAGCACCCTGGGTCTTATGTGTAAGGTTGGGCTTCCCATAAGCTTTAATGCACTAAAAACATTTTATCCTGAATATACACTGTTGAAATTGGGGTGTGTCTAATATGCCTGAGAATCTTTCAAGCCATCAAATATGGTAGAAAGAAAAATAGAAAGCTGATAATCATTAAATAGATAAAGGTGATATGAAAATAAATATCTTGCCCCTCCCACCATAATTATTTCTCCATAATTTGAAAAGACAACCATTTCGTGTATAATTTGTTTATTACAAGCCAACATAATGGGATGGAATGGGGACTCTTGATGATCACTTGACTAGCTAAATATAGAAGCTCAATCTCCTCCATATATCACAACCTCTGTCTAAAAAAAAAATGAAGGGAAGACATATTGGATAATGTAGTTATTGATACATTGGTTGGAAAAAATATAGTCACATATAGAATGTCATTGCTCATAAGTTTGTTTGTTCAGACAGAGCTGCCCAAGGCTATGTAACAAGAAATTACTTATTACATCAGTTCTGTAAACAAATGAACAAGATTAATTGAAGTAATTACAGAGACAGAAGAATTTAAAAAAAAAAAAGAATAAAATCGATAGAACAAGTTAGATGTGAATAAATCAATAGCCACAGAAAATGTGTTTACCTTGACCAAATAGCTTTATGAAAATAGGTGTGATATTTGAAGTAACATACCTGTATTCTTCTTCAGGATATTCTATGACTTTCAAAACATTATTTTTCCAAGCTTCTAGCTCATCAAACTCCAGTTTGGCTTCAATGGCAGCCAAAGACTGTTCAGGTTTAATCTAGGTATAAGAAAATAAAACAAATAAAAAAAAAAATGAAAAAAAAAAAAAAAATTACTGCTGCCACCTCCAAAACCACCACCAAAGCCACCACTACCATCACCAAGCATCACCTGTACAGATATTTTTACATTGGCCCATTGTAGGAGTAGAAGCATTATTGATTGAATTAACCCAAGTTTTTCTTTTTTTTTTTTAATTCAAATTTTAATTTCATAATGCAGTTTGCAAACAATAGTTCTAGTTCAGTGCATTTACAATGAAGTAGGCATCTAAGGACTGCCTACACAAATTGGTTGGAACAAACATCACAAGGAATTTTCATTTAACGGTCATCAGTTTATTGCATTCCTTGCTAAAGCTTATATCATTTGCTGCAACATACACACTTACACTCATACACACATATACCATTCGTTCATTCAACATCTATTTTCCATGCTAGCATGGTTCAGATGGGGAACTGAAGTAGGGTTTTTTACAGATGCCCTCCTTATAGCCAACCCTCACCTGTTTTTCATGAAAGGGAATTTTTTTTTTAATTCCTGAGTTTTAAAAGGAATTTGAAAGCTTTGAGCTAGCAGATTTGTGGGCAGGAAATATCAACAAACATCACCATCTTTCTTTTTTTTTTGCTGTATGTAGCTCAGTATGGATTGTAAACATTTACACACACACACACATAATGGGCTTCTTTCAGTTTCTATCTACCAAACTCCTTCACAAGGTATTGGTTAGCCTGAGGCTATAGTAGAAGACATGTGCCCAAAGTGCCATGCAGTGGGACTGGGCTCAAAGCCACATAGTTGTGAAGTGAACTTCTTAACCACACATCCATGCTTGCGTGCGCGCATGCACGCTCACACACACACATTAATTTGGTGGTCATTAAGAAAATTAGGAGTTGAAGAATAGTTCAGCAGAAGTGCCAACCATGTATAAAGATGTTATCAGCTAAATCAGGGTTGGAATTGAGTTTGGAATTGAGTTTGGAGTGCAAGCAGGGGTCCCCTCCTATTTATTATGGTCCTGAAGACACAACAGAAGAGGTTAAGACTGGCTGCTCATGAGAGTTCCTATATACTGATGACCTAGTGCTTATTAGCTGAGACTGTGTAAGATTTAGAGTAAAAGTCCTAGATGTGGAAACAAAATTTAGAATCAAGAGACCTTAGAGTAAACTTAGAAAGATCCAGAAGATCCATGTGGAAAGATCCAATGGAAAGAGAAAAACTAAGGAAGACAAAGACAGAAATAGTGAAGGCTGATCCCAGGAAACTGAACCTTACACAAATGATGATTAAGGAACACAACCAACAAGTTGGTGGAATGCTGTATAGGAGAGAACTTATCCAACCCATGCAAGCATGGAAAAACAGACAACATTTAAATAACAGAGAGAGTGTATATTTATATGTACCTCACTGTAGAATTGACAATGATGAATTAAAACCTTGCTGTTATATATTTCTTGTAAGAAGTGTGCATTTTAGAATTTAAAATGCAGTGTTCGATAAAAAATATTTCTAACAATGTGTTTAATGTATTTTGATTCAATGAGAAATATAAATTTTTTATGAGACAAAAAGCCAGTTACTTTAAATGAAGGGTGAATAAATATACCTTGTACCTTAACGTCTTAATAGCATTTGTTTTATTGAACCAGGAGAGATGAAAGGCAAATTCCACTCAAAAAGGAGGACACAAACACAATGAAGCATTATCCTTGCCCTTTTCACTACCATCAAAGTATATTTTAGGGATCATGATCTATAAATGCTGAAAGACTGAAAATAATTGAGGGAAATGGAGAGTAGGAAGTTAAGGAGAATTAGCAAGAAAAGAGATTTCATTTACAGTGAAGATTTTAACTCCTTCTCCACCATTGACTCCCTTCTGACCTACTTGCCGAGAAAAAGGGATTTATTATATATCAGAAGTAATGGGGATCTATTATATATTAGAAAGGTTTTGCACTCAATCACTCATATTATGAGATAATGTTTATTTTGTCTTTCCATTAAAAATTAGCTTTAATTCTGAATAAAAGCAGCATGTGCTGTGTAGAAATATTCCTTATATTTACACAGCTGTTATAAAAGTGTGTCTCTTCATACATTATCAACAGACCACACACCTTTTCTAAGAATATAAATTGCTCAAATACTGCAAAATGATTTTAACAAGTTTAAATCATTGGCCATAGTTTGAAGGAATATAGTGAACTCCATCTGCAATATAAACATGGGAATATAGCATTCCAGTTTATTGTGCTTAACCAAATCTTAACACTTCAAGGGTGGCAATCAAGATGAAGACATCTTCCCTGTTAGATTTTGGTTTACCACCTTAAGGGCATAATGTTTAGAATCAGCAGAAAGATATTGAACAAATGAGATGAAAGAAAACAGCTTTTAGCTTATATGTATAAAACAAGAAACTATTTCACATGAATGATAATAGCAATGAAAATTATACCATACTAAGACATCACAATCACAAGTCAATGAAAGATTCACTATATGATTGTTTGATTAGGTAGAAATAGCCAAATCTTCCTCATCTCTGAAGAACAACAACCAAAGGTCAAGTGTGTTTGAAGCAGGCTTTAAATTACTAAATGGTCTGAGTGTCTAACTGACAGAGAAAGTCTTTTACATTGTATTCATAGCAGCAACTGCATTGTGGAGATTTAACCATTTCTATTATTTTAATAACATGAAATTATCACTTTCTTCATCACAGGAAAGAAGAAAAAAAAAACATATGAGGGGGTACTAAAAAGTTCCAGGCTTTGGGTGAATGAAAATACAGGAGGATCAGTTAATTAGGATTTTATTCAACATATTTCCCTCTCAGATTCACACATTTAATGCAGCAGTCCTTCAGTTTTTCTAAGCCCTGTAAAAGAACTCAGAAGGTTGGGCCTCCAACCAGGCCTTTCATGATACCCTTAAGGCCAGGAACTTTTCCGTACACTCTTGTATAACCTAATTTCATTAGAACAATACCAATGACTAAATGAGCAAATCATTAATCTTTACTCTTTTACTTGTTTCAGTCATTTGACTGTGGCCATGCTGGAGCACCACCTTTAGTCGAGCATATTGACACCAGGGCTTATTCTTTGTAAGCGTAGTACTTATTCTATCGGTCTATTTTGCCGAAGCGCTAAGTTACGGGGACATAAACACACCAGCATCAGTTGTCAAGCGATGCTGGGGGACAAATACAGACACACAAACATACACACACACACACACACACACACGCAAAAACACACACACACACACGCACACACACATATATATATATATATATATATATATATATATATATATATACTCATGCTAGCATGGAAAGCGGACGTTAAACGATGATGATGATGATGATGATGATGATGATGATGATATACACATATATACGACGAGCTTCTTTCAGTTTCCGTCTACCAAATCCTCTCACAAGGCTTTGGTTGGCCTGAGGCTATAGTAAAAGACACTTGCCCAAGGTGCCATGCAGTGGGACTGAACCTGGAACCATGTGCTTGGTAAGCAAGCTACTTACCACACAGCCACTCCTACGCCAATATTAGACCAATATCTCAAACTACATTTTTAAGGGTGACCATATTGGTCTTCTAATGTGGGTAGAATGACATAGCACAAAATTCATAGAATATCCCTTAGTTTGATCAGGTTCTTATAGCAGAGCTTTATCAAGACTGACCTGGGGCTAAACAACTACAACAGTAATCACAATTTCGGAACAGAAAGTAAAGCAATCAAGTAGAAAAAATAAAATTTATGCTTACTTGAAAAAAATAATTGGATGCAAGCCCAGGTCCAGCAACCCTCCGAGCAATGAAACCATCACTGGCTGGTATCCTTCCTCGGCTTTTTATCACTGTATGAAACATAACACTGTCCCATAAACCACGAAAAGCCCGACGCAGTGTGCCGACTGGAATAAAGGAGAAAGAGACAGAAATCATTTAAAAAAATAGTATTTTATAACAGCTTTTAATGAATATACTAGTAAATGAATATTTAAAACTTAAGATCACTGATGATAGAGATGGTTAAACCAAATGTGACAGAATTTTCACATTTACATTGTATCACTAAAGATTGGGTTTTGAATTCATTTGCGCAATATTCCTGGCAAAATAATTTAAGTCAGTTCCATACAGGCATTCTTTGCTAAATACCATAAAATAGAGGTAGAACTAACTCGAATATGGAGAAGACACTTCAAGTGAGAAGTATTGATCATTTCAGTTAACCCGTGAAAGAAATTAAAGTATAAATTATTTCCATACAATACTTTCTGTGCTTGACACTTATAAAAAAAAAAGGTATTGAACTATTAATTCAATGATGTCGACGGTATTTTTCTGTATTTCTGGGTGAAAATACTTTTTTTTTTTTACACGTGCTGTGAATGAGATTCAATAAAGAATAAATTATTTATGTAAGATGATTTGTGTTTAACGTATAAAAAAGACATTGAACTATCAACTCAATAATGTTGATGGTATTTTGCTGTATTTCTGAGCAAAACACTATATTTTGCTTGCACCAGTTAACCTGATTGTATAAAAGTACTCAAACCTAAAGGAATATTCTATGCAATTGACAAATCTTCAAAGGGAGCTACATCTCTTGTGCACAAAATCAGATAAATTTTGGAACAAAACATGTTCCATGAAAACCCTGTAGTGAATGGAAACATGATGGTTATGTAACATACATGAAAAATATGAAAAAGAATTCTAGTAGAGATTGTTTTACATCAAAACTGTGCTTTCTCTTTCATTGATTACTTATATAAGGCTATTTTTTTTTCTTTGCACACCAGGTCTGGAAGTATCACTGTAATAAATTGTGTCTAAACTTATCAGAAAACTGCAGGACCTAAGTTTATTCTAATTAGTTGGTAGCTCAGACTAACTCAGAGGAGACTATCATTCATTTTAATCTTGTAACAGTCACTTTTCCTTTATTTTTATTTTTTTATTTTTTTTATTTGAGGAGGTAATCTTTGTAGATGATGTATAAACACTTTCAACTTTCAACAGAACCACTTAAAATTGCTTTTAGTCTTATTGACCTTAATCCTGCTATCAATGTGTTTTGCTGCATTGTCAATACAATCACATTTTTCATGTGGAAAGGTTTAAAAATCAGACAGGACATCATTATTCTTTAGCAGTCAAACTGACAAACTATTCTCTATCTAAAGCTGCTAATATATCTGTAACCTCTTAGCAATAACAACATATTTCAGCTGACTTAATTAGCATCTTGTGTCTCATGAGATGTACATAATATATTGAAAAAGTGAAACCATTTGTAAGACTGGCAGAAAAATCTCCTGAAATATTTAAAACTATCTGTTTCTCAATATGGGTGGGTGAGGGCAAGAACAAAGCTAAAACAAAATCTAGAAAGTTTTAGTTATTTTTATTCCTATTGTTGAGTTAACTGTCTAAAAGAATTAAAATAGAATTAAACATTCTTTTTAATCTGAATGCTCATAATATAGGTCTTTTTGATGGTTACTTTTTTTCAGAAAGAGACAAGAGGAATAAGAGAGAGGGAGACAGAAAGAGAGAAGACAGATAGGAAAGAAGAGAGAAAGGAGGGAGATAAGGAGAGAGAAAGGAGGAGAGGAGAGGAAAGAGAGAGAGAGAGAGAGAGAGAGAGAGAGAGAGAGAGAGAGAGAGAGAGAGAGAGAGAGAGAGAGTTAGAAAATATCAACTATCAAATTAGAAAATTTCAGAATATTAATTTGAGTATAAGGCTTGTATTGTGAAAACTTATTGAAGAATAAGTATGTTTTCAATGTTGGCTTTTGAGAAAGAAATAATTCTTGAAGAATAGATACTTACAAAGAAGACAAAAAAATGCTGCCAAGGGACAGAGTATGACACCAAATATAAGTGCCGTTACAGGCTGAATGCAACCCTGCAGGACAATGTGCCACAGAATGGCTTCCATCAGAACAAGAATTTTGTTACCAGACAGCTCTGAAAATATAACCATTTCAATAATTTATAATGGAAGTTTTATTGATGATTACAATACATTTTTCTGAAGCTGAAAAGAGATTAAGTCACAGATGACAGTTTAATAAGGGAATGTCAAACAAAATAATCTACAAAAAAAGATGTTTTCTCCAAGTTGATGAATTCATTAAGAAGACATAAAATTTTAGAGATAATTATAAAACAACAATGATACAATATAAGCTTAGAAACAAAAAAAAAAATGTTCTTATTTGACAATTAAAGACAATTTGCATTCTCTATCATTTTATAATAGATGCTTATTTTTATGACTGTATTTCATAGACAGGCATTCCTCTATTAACATAATTCTGTTCAACATTGTTTTGCTATAAATGTTAATGAGAAATAAATAAAATAAAGGCAAACATCTTAAAATAAAAATTTGAAATGTGTTTACACCTCACATACTGAATTTTCATTTAATTTTATTTTTCTATTCTTTCTTTTGTAACCTGTTACATTTTTCAATTCAGTAAAATAAAACTTAAATAAAAAAAAAATACTGAATAAAGATATGAATCATTAATCATTGAACTTCTTTTATTTCATGATCAACACTAAGATACAATCTTTATATGTCTAGCAACTACTTCAAGGAGATGTTAACTTGTTTAAAGTACAATACTTAAAATATAAAGTCAAACATTGTAAAGAACAAAACTGTATGTTATAGATATCAATTAATATACTTCTAAAGCAGGGTCTGCTTCATCTTTATTAATCCACTTAAAATTCTAAATAACACTACTTTCTTCAATGTACTAAGTGCAAAATGTTTTCCTTTCTAGTCTTCTACTAACAAGTTGTCTTTCTGCTGGGCTTTTAGACATGACATTAAATAAAAATTATAACAAACTAGGATAAATAAACCAATGTAGAGAGGGGCAAGTGTGCAAATTAAAACAAAATGGCCAAATGGTAAACTACAATAAAGCCTGCCAAATTCAGAATTAACTAGTTTTTGTTACTGTTTGGAGCTGAACCGAGTGGTGGTAGGAGGTGCTCCTTACAATTTTCACTTTGTAAATTATTTACTTCTTAATTTATTGCAGTTGCAATGACAGCTAACTGTGCACCAAGCACTGCTGCTGGCTATGATTTTCCTTGCCCACCCCCACGAAAGAGAGAGAGAGAGATTATAACATTAGAAACTAAATTAGAAGTGTTACTATTCAACAATGGACAGTGATCTGTAGATATTGGAAGAGCTCTCAGTTTGCAACTGACAATTTGCAGTAATATTAAATGAATTAAAGCTTGTATTGAAAGTGTAAGACTTTTATTTATTACAAAATTAACTAGGAACACAAGCAATATAATGGAAATAATGGGCAGAGGACATGCCTCAACATAATTCTCCATGTTTACTACTAGCCATACAAATCTCATCAAGTTTATTTGATGACCTAAAGAAAAAAAAAACAGAATTCTAGAACTGACACTAAAATGTTAGTGGCAAATTGTAGTTGCCTTCAGCATTTCAAGAATCATAATTAACAGGTGAACATGCAAATGCCAATGAAGTAACCACAGCTGCTTTTCCAGTTTTACTGAAAAGTATCATTGACAACTGCATTGCTGATTTCCTGGGTTTAGAGGAGCATTTTCTGCCTCTTGATGCAAGATGTTCATCAGGAGTTTGTTGGGTTGGCACACAAGTTGCATTCAATGGAATAAATGTTGTAGCAGAGTTATTTGAATCAAAGAGTGAAAAAATACGAGGACCCTATGAAGATGGTACAATACCACTCTAAAGAAAATGAAGATGGAAAGGGTGAGGCTGCAAAACAAACAGGAATTTTAACCAGTAAAGATTTGCCCAAGGCTTTCCAGTTTTTAGATAAAGCTATTCGACCCCTTGTGGGTAATAAAGAAACCAGTTTTTAGATAAAGCTATGACCATTTCCACAAATAAAAATGAAAATAAGGTCCTCAAAGACAAAGAAGTTCAGAAGCAATCAGGTTAATAATGAATGGATACAACTATCATTAGTTATGCAAACACAAGAAAAAAAAATGCACAATAAACCATGAACATATTTTAAGTAAAAAATTATTTAATCGTTTTATTTTCATCCTTTTTCAAAGTATGTGTCGCACACATATTTGATTTTAGAAATATTTCATGTTTTTATTTAGTTATTTGATAAAGTCTTTTGTGATTAGGAATATACTGTAAAATCATAACTCGTGTGTGCCTCTCTCTTTCTCTTTCTCTCTCATATATATATATATATATATATATATGTATGTATGTATGTAGGAAGGTAGGTAGGTAGGTAGGTCTGTATTATTGAGCCTATCGTTAAAATGGTATTTTGCTTTGCATCATTTCACTTAAAGTCACATTTCACAAGAACCTATCAACAATGTTAAGTGAGGAGTGACAATATGTGTCATCTTTGTGTGTGTATTCATTAATTTCCATTTCTATCTCTATTCTTATCTGCTCTGATACTAGTTATTGATGCATGAAGACAGCACAATATCAGTGGTGGCAAATAAACTCATCATTATTACCGGTGAGACTTATGAAGGAATCTCTACATGGTTGCTCAACCTGCTAGAAACAGCACTCAAATCTCACTTGTATCACAGAATCATCATCAAAACGATAAGGACACACTGGATAATATAATCCCGGATATTCTATGACTGGAAAATATGTGATGTTCACATCTGGAATGCCTTTAGTTATAAGTCTGCTGGATTAGGGCTCACCTATATCTAAAAAAAACAACAGTAACCCTTCATGATTGTGATGGAACATAACTATCAATGAACATTTATAATGTATAAATTGTAATAAGTGAACCAGATTGTATAGTTTAAGCTTTAAAATATGCTAGCCTATTGCATGACAAACTCATTGTATTTCATCACCAACTCACTTTGTCATATCTCATACATCAGATTAGGATCAGCTACAAACTGGAATTCAAAATACCTTCTTTCAGTTTTACATATTAATGTAATCATTATGTCGAATATTTTAACTGAGGGTCTTAATTTCCAGCGTTTTAACTGAAGAAAGAATGTAAAATAGAACTATTATTTAAAGAAGCCATAAGGATTTTATAGTACTCCTTACAAGATTTCAGGAACATTAAAGATTTAGCTCTTGCTACTGAAATACAATACATATTCAAGCTTAAATTTAATCTCCAAACATCATTTAATAGTCTCAACTAAATGAAAAATTAGATTTTCAGTTTAATTACTTTCATCTCTAGTCTATTTCTGCTAGATGAACTAGAGAGATTTGACTCAGCATTTCCTCTATAAGTCTAAAAATTAATTTTGAAAATGTAATTTTTTAATCTGTTGAGAGCATTAGGTGATGCTTGAAGATTAAAATAAGAGATTAAGCTTCAATATATATTACATTTTAGCAACAAGAGATGCATCATTATGATGTTTCTGAAATCTTGTATTTTTATCATAAGAAGTATTATGAAATCTCTGTAGTTTCTTTGTACAGTGACTCTAGTTTTTATTCTTTCTTTAGTTCATTATCTCAGTTAAAACACAATAACGTTTACTGAATATAATGATTACATTCAATTCTAGTAACTATCAGATTGTTTGTAGCAGCTGTGATAAAAATTTTATACTTTAACAAATTATGGATGAGGTCATTCTATGTTGCGAATGATGAGTTACTGCTTTCATAGACTTTAAAGATATATTTGATAGTGCAGACCAGTGGTCCTCAACTGGGGTTCATAATGACCCTTGGATGTCCATATAATATTTTGTTGTTAAAGTTTATGAGCAATAGATTGGTTAAACATCTACAATACATAAAATATTTTAAGAATATTTTTATACAACTTCCAATATGAGGTGGCATCAAAACTAGTTCTGAAGTGTGCCAACAGATGACAGCACATGGTTGCATGCACAGTGAGAGCTAGAAGTGACCTTCAGGAGGCAGTATGCTGAGTAACATCACCGTGTTTACTTAGCAAGTTGTGAAATTTGTTTCTGTGATCACATGTATGCTGTAATCTGCAATTTTGTCATGGACAGGAAGTTGGAACAAAGAGCCAACATGAAATTTCGCACTGAACTTGGGAAGTCTGCTACAGGGACATTGAGCATGCTTCAGCAAGCTTACAGCAATGAGGCAATGGGTCATACACAATGTTTCAAGTGGTATGGGTGCTTCAAAAGCAGAAGAATGTTCTTGGAAGACCTGTCATAAGCGTCACCTCCAGAAATGTAGAGAAAATTTATCAGCTTGTGCTTGAGGATCACTGGAGGACAATCAACAACATTTCTGATGTTGTTAGTTTATTGCATGGGTCTGTGCAGGCAATCCTAACATCTGAATTGAACATGTGGTATATCTCTGCCAAGCTTGTACCCTGTCTGCTGACCACTGATCAGAAAGAACATCACATCGAAGTCTGTCAAGATCTCCATCAGCGTGCCACTGATGACCCATCCAGCATGTCAAGGATGATCACTGGTGACAAGAATTGGGTCTGTGGGTATGACCCTGAAATGAAGAAGTAGTTTTCACAATGGAAGAGCCCTTCATCTTCATGACTGAAGAAGGCACAATAGAGTCACAGCTCAATCAAGAGCATGCTCATCACTTATTTTTTGACATCCATAATATGGTGCATTGAGAATTCATCCCCTAGAGCCAGACTGTCAATCAAGAGTTCTACTGTAACGTTTTGAAGTGGTTGAGAGAGAACATTTGGTGAAAGCAACCGGATCTATGGAGCATGAAGAATTGGATTCTTCATACTGACAGTGCACCTTGTCACTGAGCTCTACTCACTCATGAGTTTCTTGCCAAAAACAAAATGGTATCACTTCTGCACCCACCCTATTTGCTAGATTTAGCACCTGCAGACTTCAACCTCTTCCCCAAGATGAAAAGGTGGCTCAAAGGTCGCAGTTTTAACACCATTGTTGAGATCCAGAGCAAATCACAGAAGGTCTTTGACTCACTTACAGAAAATTACTTCCAGGTTGAATTCCAAAAGTGGCAGGAACACAGGGACTGGTGTATTTGCTGCACACGGTAACTATTTTGAAGGAGATGATGTTAAAACCTAGATAAATAAGTTAGTTTTTATTAAACATAACTAGTTTGGGAACTTTTTAATACCAACTCATAATATTTATAAAAATACGATTTTTTAAAGCGTGTTTCTATGACACAAAATTCTTGTTTTAAAAGTGATCTAAATTAAATTCTACCTTCAAAATTCCATGTTGTGTTCTAAACACCAGCTAAATGATAACAAAATTATTTTACTAAATTCTTCATTATTTTGTTTCATAACTGAAACAAAAGCAGTATATTTCTACAGAAATCAGATGTCTTCTCTGTCACCAACCTTTACTTGTTTCTAAGCAAAATAATATTTTCCCCATAACTAATGTTTTTCATGGAAGACTAGCAATGAACAAAGCTTGTATCACAGTAATGCATGTTTACAACCATCACCTGATTTCAAGTATGATTTCATTAAATGATATGTTTGAAGACAATAGAACATTTCATTTACACACCAAAATCTACTTTTATCTACCATCTATATTTCCTGTGTTGTTGTATGCTACTGGACCATAAATATTACCCTAGAACGATTTGGATATGTTGAAAGTCTTTCAAATAGGATACACTTGCCAAACACTTGGAGCATCACAGATTAACCATTTGCAGAATTATCAAATTCAACAAAGTTGCATTTGCCAGCCAACTATTTCTGAATTAATTCAGAAATAGTGGTTGTGCTGGTTTAGTCATGTGAACTGAATGGATCATTTTCTGGACAATGGACACCTATGGAGATGGAGATAGATCAAGGAAAGCATCCTAAGAGCATTCTGTTTAAAGAATTAATGATAACAATCAGATAGTACAGCTTTCAATTCAGTATCTCACACAGAGAGCGTGAGTGGAGAGAGAAAAGCTCAATTCTTCAATATAACTAAGATAACATCACAAAGGTGGGGTTTCTTCTTCAGTCTTAAGCATCTATTAACATAAACACTGTTAAATACCTTGGCTACTCGCTAGATGCAAACATACACATACATACTTGATGAGCTTCCTTACCAAATATCATTTGTTGATAAAAATAACAGCTTAATAATGACAAAATTAGTTGGGCATCCTATGGACCAAAGAGCATTTAAAGGTAAATATACATTGAAGTTAAGCATCTGAGAGACACATCTCACCTCAGATAAGACACTCGTCTGTAGCACCCAAGTATACAACAAAAGCTTGCAGTGGATTAGATCTTGATACCTCTGAGCTGATAATGTGATGCTATATATATCCTCTTGGTCATTTTACTTCTGTTTGATTGGTAGGTCAGCCTCTACTCACAGATGCACTACAAATTCTTGCCCATCAATGGGCTCTGGCCTCTTCCTGTTTCTTTTTTATAATTACATAGCCTCACCTAAACACCCATCTGATACCATTCCATTCTATTTTTCTCTTTTTACATTTGCTGCATCTTATTACTCAACATTTGGGTAGGCTTTTTACACACACACACACACACACTCAGACACATGCATGTACAGACACAACTTGCCATGCATGCACAGACACGCATGCGTGCATGTATGACAACACATGCGCATACATACACACAGGTTAAGCTAATGTATTTAATTGAAAAACACATAGAATAATGTTTGAAGACTTTCAAATTTTTCAGAATAATAATTTATACATGCAATTAAACTGAATACATTTATGGAAATTAATTTGAATTCTCTGAGAAAAGAATCATAGGAAAGTGATTTTAATGGCAAGAGAGAAGAGTACTTTTTTTTATTAAATTGTAAATGTTTTCCTTTGATCATTTAATAGAAAAGATTCTCTTATTTACTTGACTGAAAATATTTCAAGTTTTTATTCTTTCATACAATATATATATATATTTTTTTTTAATGTCTTAAATTATTCTGAATCTCTTTACAGAGTGATATTGATTTTGTAAGCAAGATATCTATTTTTAAATTTCAATATGTAAATTCTCATATAAACATTACTTTCATTTGTTAATACTTGTCAGAATTATACCAAGATTCTTATCAAGTAAGAATTATTAAAATATATCTAAGATTTTCAGAGCAGACCTTCCTATCAAACTAAAACAGGATAAACTGCTTTCTTCTATAATCACATTCACACACACAGACACACACACACACACATATATAATCATCGTTATCATATTATCATAATCATTTTAATGTCCACTTTCCCATGCTTGCATGGGCCATATGAATGTGTGTGTGTGTGTGTGTGTGTGTGTGTGTGTGTATATATATATGGAGGCACAATAGCCCAGTGGTTAGGGCAGCGGACTCATGGTCGGAGGATCGTGGTTTCGATTCCCAGACCGAGCATTGTGTGTATTTATTGAGCGAAAACACCTAAAGTTTCACGAGACTCCGGCGGGGGAGGGGGGGACCCCTGTTGTACTCTTTCACCCCAACTTTCTCTCACTCTTTCTTCCTGTTTCTTGAGTAACGCTGCGATGGACTGGCATCCCGTCCAGCTGGTGGGGGGGGGGGAAACATACGCTATAGAAACCGGGAAACTGGGCCCATGAGCCTGGTTAGGCTTTAAAAGGGCGCATAAAAAAATAAAATATATATATATGTACACATACACAAACATATACACATGCACAAACATATATATATCCTCACTATCTAGATGCTTGATGAGTTAGGTTCATTCTATAAGTCTACAAAATCGCAACATTCATGATGACGAGATCTTATAACACTCAAACATCTGAAGTGGTCACACTAATACAAAAGACCAGACTCACCTCGCACTACGTACTATAATAAATAAATACGCATTAACCGAAATTTCAGAGTTGTCTTTCCTGTCATTTTTGTCAAGAATTAGTCACTATGATAATGACTGTTCTTATCGCTAAGAGTACAATTTTATTCAACTCTTTTGTAACAGGACACAAACACATATGACATGACATATTTTAAGTAAAGATTTGAGATAGAAAAAGAGGAAGAAGGACTAATGATAAATACTCTGGTCAGTTTAATTAACTACATCCTTCCCAAAAAGTTGTGGGTTTTGCAAATATTAGAGATCATTATCAATACAAACGAGAAAGTAAGAGCTATTATTGAATTTGAATAACTCCACCACCAATCGAGTTACATCTGGCAAGTGAATGTGATGTAAGATTATAGTAAAGTGGAATCTACCTTATTTTGGAAATATACTCAAAAGCAAACATTTAATTCCAATACCAGAAGACCTAAGATCACAGCATTGGGGAGGATTTTGAGACCTGATGATATAAGTGTAAATACAAGAGTGAGACATTCCACAACTATATATATATATATATATATATATATATATATATATATATATATATATATATATATGTGTATGTATGTATGTATGTATGTATGTATCAGGCTTCTTTCAGTTTCTATCTATCAAATACACTAATTGTATTTTAAATACCTTAAACAGAAAAATTAATGCATATTTTCAAAATATTATGTGTAGACAGAAAACCAAAGACTTTTGTGCTTTAAATTTAACCAGATAGATAAAAACATAATCAAATTTTTATATATATATATATATGTGTGTGTGTGTGTGTGTATGATATATATATACATAATGGCATGTTTGGGAAAATTTAATTTTGAATAATACTTTCACATTCTTATTTATGATATAAAGAAATATAGGAACACACACATACACACACATACACACACATGCACAAATATAAACACATTAAAAAATGTAGAATCGTCTTAGGTGGATCTGGGGAGCAATTCCATTTACATAAATTTCTACTTATGGTATAGCACAAATCTGTAATACAAACAAAATTTCTTTATGATGCAAAAAAATGAAAGACCCATTTAAGTAAAACTACTAATAGAAAATTCAATCAGGTAAAAAAAAAAAAAGGAACCAAGTTTCAATGACCCCCTAAAAATTCAATATTTTAAAATATTTATGGAGCAAGTAGATTCAAATGTAGCATTCAAAAGATGCGATCAAACACTTTTCCTAATTACTATAATTAAACACAATAAGTCAGTATGAAACCAAGACACATACACCTTGTGTTAAAAGCACTGTTACAGCAAGTAACTATGAACAGAGGAAAGTTTCAGCTTTAAGAAAAATCACGCAAATTTACCATAAAAGTACAATAAAAGTAAATCATTATTAGGAGAATGCTCAGAGAAACATCCCTTTGTTAGATACAGCTTAATGATAGATGGAGCTTCAAGTGAGATTTATGCTTTTGAAATCTTTTACATTTTCCATGCTAGAATAGATGTATTTTTTATCTTTTACTTGTTTCAGTCATTAGAATGAGGCCATACTGGGGCACCATCTCGAAGAATTCTATTGGTCTCTTTTGCTAAACCGCTAAGTCACATGGATGTAAACCCACACACATACACATCTATCTGTCTATCTATATAGCTACCTATCTATCTATCTATCAAAATCAAAAAATAAGCAACACGGATTTCAAAGGTGATTGCAGTACGCACGTTTCATGCTACTCCAATTTATTTAAGTAATGCGAGCATTACATTAAATGCAATATGAAGAGCAATCTTCAGCTGCACGAAAAAGCAGAAAATTACTGTAGAAAAGACATATTATAAATGTGGCAACATTTCAAATCCAAGTGGGAGAGAGAATACATAAAAATCCAAATGTGAAGAAGAATACATAAGACCATCTTGACATAGCCGAGTCTATCTATCTATCTATCCCTCTCTCTCTCTCTCTCTCTCTCTCTATATATATATATATATATATATATATATATATATATATATATATACACACACACAATGGGCTTCTTTCAGTTTCCATCTATCAAATCCACTCACAAGGCTTTGGTCAACCCAAGGCTATAGTAGAAGGCACTTGCCCAAGGTGCCAACAGTTAGACCGAACCTGGAATCATGTGGTTGGGAAGTAAGCTTCTTACCACACAGTTATAACTTTTTTTTTTATTAAAATGGAGCCTATGAATAACAATTGACTGACCTTTCTGATATCTACCATTCAACTAACTGCAAAGGTGGTAATTATTTATGTTTAGCCAGTTAGATTGAAATGAGAAATATCTTGCTTAAAGGTATACCAGCATGATGACTAGAAAATTTGCAATGATAACCATTAATCCAACACTACAATTTAATCTGCCGCAATTATGCTCCCCAGTAAAAGAAAATATGAAAAAAACTATTGAAATTGATGCCATTAGAGATAAAAATTTTAGTTCTAAGAATATCTTAGGCTAAAGAGCTGCAAGCTTTTTTTTTTTTTTTTTGATAGTGCATTATACATAAGTTTTTGTGTCCCCAAACAAAGTATTTATTTCATATTAATTTCAAGCATATGATAAAGTTAAGGCTCCTAGAAAGTTGATTTCATGAGAACACCAATAAAGTAACAATCTATAATAATCTAAAAGAGAAAACAAAATATAAACTGTCCACAAGACTTCACCTTCCAAGGCAGTATTCCAACAAGTTGTTTTGAGGCTACAGCTTGATATAATAAAATCTAAAAATTGAGATACTAAAACTTTAACCATTGAACCATCATACAGACTTGAGATATTTTCTATAATTTACAGTACTGTCTTATGTAAAAAGAATATCATAATCTATTTATTATATTAGTTTTGTTTTGAGCTGTTTATACAGTTCTAAAATTACAATCATTGAAATTTACTGTTAAATTTAATTACTACAAAATAATAAATAATCATTATGTTTATGCATTTGTTTTCCAAAATTCTTGATGTGAAATCATGTGTTGAAACAGATATTGTTATACTTGGGGATGGTCATATTTTGCCAATTAAACACATGCATTATATGTTAGGTCTTTACTTCAGTTTTATTATTATCATATTTGTTTCTTTGTCACAGTTTTTATAACACATTCTGTGACCTCTTCAATGACTCTTTATAAAGAGTCACTGAAGAGGTCACAGGATAATAAAGTTGAAGTAAAGACTAAACATATAGTGTGTGTATTTAAATGGCAAAACATGACCATCCCTAAATATAACAATAATAATAATCATCATTTCTTCTATAGGAACAAGAACTGAAATTTTGTGAGATGCAGGCTAGTGTTGATTACATTGACCCCAGTGCTTGATTGGTATTTAACTTATCAATCACAAAAGGATGAATGACAAAATTGACTTTGATGGAATTTGAACTCAGAACATATGGGGCCAGTAAAAAACATTGCTAAGCATTTTCTTTGACAAGTTAACAATTCTGTCAGCTTACTGCCTTAATAATAATAATAATAATAATAATAATAATAATAATAATAATAATAATAATAATAATAATAATAATAATAATAATAATAATAATAATAATAATAATAATAATAATAATAATAATAATAATAATAATAATAATAATAATAATAATAATAATAATAATAATAATAATAATAATAATAATAATAATAATAATAATAATAATAATAATAATAATAATAATAATAATAATAATAATAATAATAATAATAATAATAATAATAATAATAATAATAATAATAATAATAATAATAATAATAATAATAATAATAATAATAATAATAATAATAATAATAATAATAATAATAATAATAATAATAATAATAATAATAATAATAATAATAATAATAATAATAATAATAATAATAATAATAATAATAATAATAATAATAATAATAATAATAATAATAATAATAATAATAATAATAATAATAATAATAATAATAATAATAATAATAATAATAATAATAATAATAATAATAATAATAATAATAATAATAATAATAATAATAATAATAATAATAATAATAATAATAATAATAATAATAATAATAATAATAATAATAATAATAATAATAATAATAATAATAATAATAATAATAATAATAATAATAATAATAATAATAATAATAATAATAATAATAATAATAATAATAATAATAATAATAATAATAATAATAATAATAATAATAATAATAATAATAATAATAATAATAATAATAATAATAATAATAATAATAATAATAATAATAATAATAATAATAATAATAATAATAATAATAATAATAATAATAATAATAATAATAATAATAATAATAATAATAATAATAATAATAATAATAATAATAATAATAATAATAATAATAATAATAATAATAATAATAATAATAATAATAATAATAATAATAATAATAATAATAATAATAATAATAATAATAATAATAATAATAATAATAATAATAATAATAATAATAATAATAATAATAATAATAATAATAATAATAATAATAATAATAATAATAATAATAATAATAATAATAATAATAATAATAATAATAATAATAATAATAATAATAATAATAATAATAATAATAATAATAATAATAATAATAATAATAATAATAATAATAATAATAATAATAATAATAATAATAATAATAATAATAATAATAATAATAATAATAATAATAATAATAATAATAATAATAATAATAATAATAATAATAATAATAATAATAATAATAATAATAATAATAATAATAATAATAATAATAATAATAATAATAATAATAATAATAATAATAATAATAATAATAATAATAATAATAATAATAATAATAATAATAATAATAATAATAGTAATAATAATAATAATAACAATAACAATAATAATAATAATAATAATAATAATAATAATAATAATAATAATAATAATAATAATAACAACAATAATAATAATAATAATAATAATAATAATAATAATAATAATAATAATAATGGATTTCTTATACTGATCACTAGGGCCTTTGAAGCAAGGGACATTACACAAAATACATAGAACAGTGGGGGATTTACATGACAGAGCAAAATTCTCAATAACAATAATAAAAATAAATTACAATAAATAACAATAAAGAACAACAAAACAACAAGAAAATATCTCAGTAATGGGAACAACCACATAGAAGATTTGGGACACCTCACACAAAACACCAGATTTCCCTGACACACTAAGGACAGGCAGTTTCTCTTAGTTCTTGCCATCAGCTTATAGCAGCATAGCTAGAGTATCCCATTTAACCATATCTATTTCGCCACTCTCATCCACCTTTCATTCATAAAGCTTACTGGGCATGGGACTGCATTAATAATGAGTTATGAAACAGAAAGAAAAAATATATATATGTATAGAAAAAAGTTTTTAAAAAGCCAGCATTGTCAGTTACTCATAAAAGAAATAGCACTTAAAGAGAAATGGTTTGAATAGGAAATCTCACAAACATGTCTATATTGGTGATGGAATAGCATTCTAAATAGAATTTATTAATATTGGGGAAAGTTGTAAACTGTAAGCTAATCTAATGTAATTTGAGCTGAATGGTATAATTTAATTAATTTTAGCAAATAACTTCACTAGGCATCAACCCATACAAAACCAAATCAAGAGAACTCATTCATAGAAGCTTACAATTTAATAAACTGAACAATTGGCAATTTAGAACTATTGACAGTCAATGTAAGAATACAATGTGAAAATTACATAGAAGTCATTGTCATTCTCTTTCTGTGTGTTGAAAATGCTTAACTACATAATATGAGAGGGAGAAAAAGCAGGGAAGGACGTATGAAAAAGTGAGAGTCTAATTATGATATCTTTCTTTTCATACATTTAACTTGTCATCTTTCTTCAATAACAAAAAAAGAAAATATTAAATTAAAATATGAGTAAAATAAATTTAGACAGCAAGCTAATGCAATATGGCAAATACCATAATTCTAGTTTATTAAAAACAATGAACCCTGCCAATATCAGGTATCTGGATAAGTTATTATACTTGCCAGAACAATATGGCTTAATCTTTTTGCTATTTTTAATCAGAAAGCCAATGCACCCTGGGGTTTCTGTTCCAAGTTACTTAAGCCAAACATATCAACCCTCTTCACCGAATGTCAAACAAAAAGAAAAAAGAAAAAGAAAGAAAAGGGGATTATGCTTTGTCAGTGATTTACTTTGATTCAGTTATTTCATGCCCCTTTGTTTTGTTTTGTGTGTGAGTTTTTTTTTTTTTTTTTTTTATTTTTTATCCATGAAACCTTATTGCTGTTCATATATTTTCCTTCAGGAAAATATCTTATTCCATCAAAGTGCTGTTGTTGTTTTATTGTTTATTATTACTGTTCCTTCATTCTCTGCTGTGTAATAGATTGTTTCATCTTTCCCACCCCCTTTTTTCCCTTTTCCTGTCTGTTATTTGAAGATAATTCCATATTTGCAATTCTATGATTTGTGTCTCCCCACCCTCACACCCCCATTCTTCCTCTTACAGAGATTGTGTGCAGCTGCTGAAGTTGCAGTTAAGGATATACATACAAATGTAGGGCAGCAGAGTATGTCCAGGCATTATAGTGAATACATGCAGATTAAAATTGGTGCTAAATGAATGTTATTTCATGTGTTAACAATATCAGACGAAGAGAACAGATAGACATTTAACAATGCCTATGGAATTATGGAAAAAACAAAAAAGAAAAAGAAAACTAATGTTAAACAAATTCAAAAGAGGATTTCAGTCGAAGTAAATATAATCTATGCAAAGCTTTTATAAAGCAAAAATATAAAATTTTGAAAACACTTAGAGATGAATTCAAATAATGATTGAAAATAGAAAAATAAAACTAAATAAACAATGGATATGATAAATTATTTTAACAATACAACACTGAAAATGTAACTGATTTTTAGTAGTTAAAACCATTTGTGATAAGCAATAAACTGTCAATGTTTCATTTTAGTAGATGTAGGAAATAACTTGAGGTGAAAAAAAAAAAAAGTTTTGTAATTTATCAGATTGTTTAGATATCATCGATTCAATGTAGAATATTCTTGAGTGGTTTCTTCATTCTCTTTTCTACATTCATATGAGGACTTGTGCTCAGCAATGTAAACTAACAAAACTTGTCAGTTATATAGTTTTCATTCTGCTTCCATCAGTATAGTTTTCGTATTTGTTGTATATATTTACAACTTAAAAGACTGAGCTATTAAGACTTAAGTGTCTTTGCCAACAGAGAACAGTGCTGGAGGAGAGAAAGAGATGAATGAACTGCTGCTTTGCCTTTTGCTTTTTTTTTTCTACAGATAGCTTTGTACATTTAATTATGTGCTCAGCAAGCAAGATTTGGGATATATTTCACCATAGTCAAAGCATATATATATATATATATATATATATATATATATATATATATATATATGCTTTAACTATGGTGAAATATATCCCAAATATATATATATATATATATATATATATATATATATATATATATATATAAGAACTGGTTTGTTAATTTAGCTTAGAAATATGTTAATAAAATAATAAATATAATCAATAAGTGAAATGAAGAAAGAAGGAAAAATATTCCAGTGAATAATTTCTGAAAATTATAATCATTAATAGCTGCAAATTAGATTTAATTTTAGAACCATAGTTTTTTATGCTTTTATGATTAAATTACTTTGAAGACATTTAATTATTTTGTTGGACTTGCTTATATTATTTTCACTAATTTCATTTTTTCAGTAATAAAATATTTTTGAACAGATGAAACCTTAAGAAAAATCCAAAAATTAGAAATAGCTATCAATTTCTTTTTTTTTTTTCCTAAATCGATTTTAGCATTTTCATTACTAACAGATAATTAACAATAAAATATATTTAGAAATAAATTACATTTTCAGTATTCAGAATCAGAAATAAATGTATTCTGACCAGTGGGTAGTTTAGAAATTAAAAACAGTTTGACTGGAAATCTAAAAGTAAAAATCTGTATTTCTGAACCCACAGGTTCAGAAATGCATTTTGTTTCTAATTATATCTCAAGATAATTTAATGAATGTAATCGGTGAATTAGTTTTAAATGAAATTAGAAATTGAATTCAAGGTCTGTAAATAATTAAATAGAATATTGCCAAGAAAAGAACTATTTGTACTTAGCAAGTAACAGTAAGACAGTTTAAGTTCAATCTTTCTGTGTGTGTGTGTGTGTAGCATGCATTTCTGTGCATGTGCATATGTGTGTGTGTGTGCCATATGCACATAAATTCTCATCTCAAATATTTAAGCATTAATTTGTTATTAAGTATTAGAATATTTTTAAAAAAATGTATTTCAGACTAATTTTGATTCCTGACATCAGTTACCAATGCACCAATGCAATGAGAAATGTAACATACCATGCAGTTTGTAACAATGATGAATATCAAAATAGGAAGAAAGGCAATTATCAAAATAATTAATCTCCAGATGTGGTGAGACCAATTTCTGTTGTAATACAGAATATAACTGAGGAGTTGGTCTTAACAAGACACAGGGTATATATCAATTAACATGTACAAGCTATAATGTATTGATTGATTGACAATGTTTGACACATGTTTTGGTTAGTTTAAACTGGAAGTAATCAAACAATTCCATTTATACTCATTTATTATGATCTAAAATAAAACAGGGCAGTATTTACTTAATCATCATTTCTTTCTTTAATGGTCAAAATGGTTCTTTTTCTGGTTTATATTCTCTTTTTCAAACAAGTACGTTTCTCACTTGAAGTAATATCTGTTCTTTTTTTTGGATATAATTTTCTACGATTATATTAAAATTTCTTAGGAATGAATTTGTTCTCCAGATCGTGTATTATGCAAAGAAAAGGAATGGAAGTTGTAGCATCTATGCCCTTCTTGCTAAAATCAAGGACAGAAGACATTGTGGTAGACCAGTGTGCCGAGGAGTTAACTCCTATTCTATAACAATCAACGAATGCAGTGGTATTTGGTTACAAAAAAAAAAAGCAATGACATTTTGTTGTCTGATATAATTAATTTTTAAGGTAGAAAGCTGGCAGAATCATTACCACACTGGGCAAAGTGCTTAGTGACATTTCATCCATCTCTATGTACTGAGTTTTTAATTCCACTGGGAGTCAACTTTGCTTTTTATCTTTTTGGGGTGGATAAAATAAGTACCTGTTGAACACTGGGGCTGATTTGATGTAATCGACTTACCCCCTCCCTTAAAATTGCTGGCCTTGTGCCTAAATTTGAAACCAATATTACAATTAATTTTAGTTTCTCTATTAGGTTATAAAAAACTGGTGACCCAATAAATAAGAAGAGACCGCCTCATCTGGAGATATTTTACAGCTTAATGGAGGCATTATAAAGTACTTTATTATTCTTTATTATTAAAATAATTAAGGAAGAATCAGAGAATGGTAAGTTTGTATCAAGTTGCTTTGTACATGAATCAGTATGCTATATACTGAAATAGATAAGACATTCTAAAAATTACCAACCTGTTTTTGCAGGGGCTGTATTTTAAATATATAAGAAACAGATAAACAGTGAATACACCTTTCATAGAACAAAAATACCAAAATCAAAATACACTGCATCACCCATATCAGCAATTTGTATAAAATCTTTTGTAAAACTGAAAATAGCTTGGATTTTTCAAATAAATGCAAGGTATTCAAACTTTCTGAGTCCACCATATATGCTTGGCTCTACACCTCATTCCCAGTTGCCACTATCATGGAGCATTACCAAGAAATGAGGATCACATAATTCTAAAGATTATTGTAAGATGAGAAATTTCTAAATGTGTGTTAATAAATGTGATTCCTTCTCAACCACATGGTTTGGGGTTCAGTCCCACTGCATGACACCTTGGGCAAGTATCTTTTACTGTAGCCTCAGGTTGACCAAAACCTTGTGAGTGGATTTAGTAGATAGAAACTGAAAGAAGCCTAATGTGTATATATATATATATTATATATATATACACATACATATATATATGTATATCTATATATGTACATATGTATGTGTGTATGAGTCTGTGTGTGTGTGTGTGTGTGTGTCTAGGTGTGTATGTCTTTGTGTCTGTGTTTGTCCCCCCACCTCCCATCATCTTTTGACAACTGGTGTCGGTGTGCTTATATCCCCATAACTTAGTAGTTCGGCAAAAGAAAAATAAGTCCTAGGGTTGATTTGGTCCACTAATAACCCTTCAAGGTAGTGCTCCAGCACGGCCACAGTCAAATGACTGAAACAAGTAAAAAAGATTTTTTAAAAAAGAATATGAGAAATTGCTCAAAACTGCTTTTAAAACAGTGCTGGGAAACCGGAAAACACAGTAAATTGCTTCAAGAACTACTGCTACAGATATGTGGAGTAAAGTACAGACTTCAGCAAATAATATAGAAAGAAATATTGAAGTAAACATGGTATATGTAAGAAAAGTAAGAAATAATGTCTTTCAAAGGTAGGAAGAGCTTATGCAAACATTAAAACAACTTTTCACCCATGTAAAGTAGATAGTTTCATAAGAAACCAGCTATTCACACAAAATAAATACAGTATAAAAAAATCAATATCAGACACTCGATGAACAAATATATATTTAAAAAATATATCATTAATTTTATGACTGTAATTATCATCTTTATGTATGGCTTTATCAGTAGGAACCAGAAGATACAAAACATGCTGAATATTAAAGTAAATTTAACATAATTTAGCATGTAAATTAGTGTGCCAATTTTCAATTGAGCAGAAAATATGTAAAAAGTGTTTTTAAAAATTTAAGCTATCAAAAATAAACATAAAGAGCTTTATATATAGATGAATACCACAGTTTCACAATAAATTAATACTGAGAATATACACTTTTGGACTTTATAATTCCTATATATTAAAAGAGCAACTCTTTGTATAATCTAAACAAAATTAGTTACCTCAGATAGAATAACTTTGAAAATTATAAAGAACTACCCACTACACCTGACATTTAAACAAGTCTAACAATTATTGATTATAATATTTATCATATTTAAGGTGGAGAGCTGGCAGAATTATTAGCATTTCAGGCAGAATGCTTACTGACATTTCATCTGTCTTTATGTTCTGAGTTCAAATTCCACCGAGGTGGACTTTGCCTTTCATCCTTTTGCGGGGTTAATAAAATAAGTACCAGATGAGCACTGGAGTTGATTTAATTGACTTAACCTCCTCCCTCCAAACTGCTGGCCTTGTGCCAAAATCTGAAACTAATGAGTTGGCAGAATCATTGGCATGCCAGGCTAAATGCTTAGCAACATTTTGTTTGCCTTTATGATCTGAGTTTAAATTCTGCCAAGGTAGATTTTGCCTTGCACCTTTTCAGGGTCGATAAAATAAGTACTAGCTAACTTTCACCCTCCCTTGAAATTGCTGGCTTTGTGCCAAAATTCGAAACCAATATTTATCATACATAATCATTAATATTTTCTTTTCTCTTCATATGAAACTGAAGTATTAATATAATATTGTAAACTTACAACAACCAAGAAAAGGGAGGGAAAATGAAAGATTAAACATTATGTTTCCAAGGGATTCCATATAGCTATGTGACCTACTTAAATACAGTGGCTAATACACTTGCAGTTGTCTTTCAAATAGGAGCTAAATGCTTTAAGAAATACATCTTAGGACAAGCATTCTTAAAATTAAGACAGGATGACCTCAGTTAGAGACAGTCCAAAGGACAGTTTTAGCCTAAACTGTCAAACAAGATTTCTCATATCTACTTATCTGAGGTGCTGAGCTTGTGGATTGCCTTTAAGGCATTCTTTGCAGAGATGACCTACGATAATCAACAACAACAATCTCTTAAACATCATTTTTACTGTTAAGATCAAGTGAAAGTCACATTTTTTTGTGTTATTTAGGCAGCACATAGGGGCAATGAGTATAATAAAATCTCAATTACAAAATTGGGTTGAACTTCCTATTTTGCTGATTGTACTCTTTGACTATCTTTATCAAACTGAATCAATGACTTGTATAGAATCTTTGACTTAACAAACTTGTCTCAAACAAGGATGGTAAATACCTACGGAAGCTGGGTAATGTTGATGATAACAATGATGACAGTGAAGGCAATAATATCTATAACAACAAGAATGATGATAATATGGGGGTGCAGATAGTGGTAGTCATGGTGGGGTAGTGGTAACAACAACAGTGATGGTCACTAGCAATGATACTGATAATAGTAGCAGTGGTGGTGGTGGTGGTGGCTGCAATAGCAGCGGTGGTGGCTGCAATAGCAGCGGTGGTGGCTGCAATGGTATTGATAGTGGCAGTGGCAGCAGCAGCAGTGATGGTAGTGGCACCAGCAGGAGTGGTGGTGGTGGTGGTGCTAGAAGCAGCAGTGAATATATTGTGACAGATAATGCCGGGAATGGTGATGGTGGCGATGTGATCTTCCACTGAACAGGCACAGCTCTTAGATGTAAAATTTAATACATAAATTTTTATGTGTTTTCAGACCATAAAATATGTATATATTGTCCCACCACTATAAACCACCCACCCCAATGCACATGCACACACACACACATTTTCATTTTTTATATTTCTTCACATATGACATGCTTCTGGAAATATCCAAGTTTCTAAACAGAGAGATATTTCGATATTTCATTGCAAACTTTTATAGAAGAAAAGGACCATAACGTATAAATATTCTTCATAAAGTATAACAAATATCCCACCCGCTTTTGAGTGGGGAAGGCTATGAAAACACTTCTTTTGTCAAAGGGGGTCTCCAGAAGTTTCCTCAACCATTACTGAGCATGATCATTGTGTTGGGTTACTTTTTCCCTCTATGAGACTTGATAATGTCCCCATAAATCATATGAATGCAGTTTTATAATGTAGAGAGTATAAAACACATTTCTAAAGATTTTTATGAACTCAGGGTAGGAAAGAGGTTAAACTTAAGTGAACACATGACAATGGAGACCAATAAGATAGGAACAAAATATCTGAATACTTTTAAATAATCAAGTGCCAACTTTGAATCCATTTTTTTAAAACTTCCAAGTGTCAAATATTGGAATAATAAAGACATGCAAATATTCCAAGGGAACAGTGCTTACAATGGATCTGCCACTAATTTAGTATGTTTTATACATACATACAAAGATACATACATACATGGATACATACACACATGGATACATACATATATATATAAGTATATGTAAGTATTTGAAGAATTTGAAATGGCCATATTCAAATAATGTTTTATGCTCTTCAATTGCTCCCAACAGTTTGATATTGCAATTGGACAATTCCACATTTGTAGAAATTTATCAAAGAGCTGCATTTTTGTGCAATTGTTAAATTCCTTTTGATAAATGCAATATAAAAAATACTTTATTTGCTTCTATAAGGTTTTATTTCTTATTTTGCTATATGCTGCATGGTTTCTTTCTATGTATGCCATGATTACTATAATTATATAATAAACAATCTGAAATACTGGTTGAAGAAGAGAAATGCTTCTCAGAGCAATAGAATTTAATGACAATGGTGGGGCTGGGGTAGTGATGATGGTGATGGTCGTCGTGGTGATGGTCGTCGTGGTGATGGCAACAGTGGAAATGGTAGCATTCAATGAAGATAAAAAGACGTACACAAAGACATTATTGAAAGAACTAAAAGAAGTGTGTAATATCAGAGAAGAGCATTAGCAGAAATGAATTATAAGACAAAAGTAGAAGATTATGCAAGAGAGAAGAGCTTTTAGCAGAAAGACGAGAAACTTGCAGCAAAAATAATGAAGTGAAAGGAATTAGATAATAAAAAAAGAACATATGATAGACAGCAAAAGAAGCAACATATTGAATGTGTCCAAAAAAGATTGATGATAGATAAAATAAAGAATGCACAGGAAGAATATTTGAATAAATTCCAAGCCTGAATATATACTGAAATAAACGTGTGTGGTACTTAAAATGAAATTTAATTTGTACAGTTTATTCAGCAGAAAGTATAAATTTAAATTCGTATTGGGAATGTAAATATAGAGGCTTTCTTGAGCCAAAAGAATCCACATCATGATAAAAAAAAAAAAAAAAAAAACATAAATGAATAAATAACAAAGAAACCTGGAACTGACAAATAGTTTGTGTAAACAATTTAATCAGTTAAATTATAAATGACAGCATTTATAATGGCAGAAAGAGATATTAAAATTCCCGAGTGAAAAGCAAAACAACTAATAATAATAATAATAATAATAACAATAATAATAATAATAATAAAAATAATGGCTTCAAATTTTGGCACAAAACCAGCAATTTCAGTGGGGGAGGGGGAAGAATAAGTAGAGTACATTGATCTCAGTTTTCAACTCCTACTTATTTTATTGACCCTGAAAGGATAAAAGGCAAAGTCAACCTTGGCAGCATTTGAACTCAATGTAAACTTGGACGAATTGCAGCTAAACACTTTTACCAGCACAGTAGCGATTCTGCCAGCTTGCTGGGACAACCAAGAGTGCCTAATACATGATGTGGCAATGCCAAGAGATCAACATATCATCATGAAAAGTTAATAAATATGGAGATTTGAGAACTGAGATCACTAAGATGTGGCAGCTACGAAAGTCAGATATAAAGGTTATCCCTATTGTCACTGGAGCATTGGGTTCAATACCACCCAGTCTCAGAAAACATCTGAAAACCTTAGAAATACCCTACAATCTAGATGTATTGCAAAAGTTGGCATCACTTGGAACTGCATGTATACTGTCTGCCTGAGGTTCTTGTTGTGACTTGACAAACAGTACAAACCCCTGGTAGACACAATATCTTCAATCAACAACCTCATGATATTGTATACTGTGCGACATCTACTATAATAATAATAATAATAACAATAATAATAATAATAATAATAATAATAATAATAATAATAAATTCGTTTTATTGGCCACAAGGGCTAATATCAATTAAAAACATGTAAGGACAAAGACAGGACGAAGGAAGAAAACGGAATAAGATATAACAAATAAATAGATAAATAAATAAATAAATAGAACTCCCAAAGGGGGAGGCGCTTCGAAAAAGGAAAGGTTACACGTGGAAAAACCCATAAAACCATGGGAGCCTGGTCAGAAAAAATAAGAAAGGGGTATAGAGCCCTTTCTCCTAATAATAATAATGGTTTCAAATTTTGGTACAAAGCCATCAGTTTTAAGGGATGGGATAAGTTGATTACATCAACCCCCATGCTCAGCTGATACTTTATGTCATTGACACGAAAAGGGGGAAAGGCAAAGATGACATTGGTGAGGTTTGAACTTAGAACATAAAGCATTGAAGGAAATGCTATTAAGCATTTTGTTTGATGTGCTAATGATTCTGCCTGCATACAACCTTTAATAATAATAATAATAATAATAATAATAATAATAATGATGATGATAATAATAATAATAATAATAATAATAATAATAATGATAATAATAATAATAATAATAATAATAATAATAATAATAATAATAATACCAGCGTCGCCTTACTGGCATTTGTGCCGGTGGCACATGAAAAAACATTCAAGCTAGGTTGTTGCCAGTGCCACTGGACTGGCACCTGTGCAGGTGGCACGTAAAAAACACCATTTTGAGTGTAGCCGTTACCAGTACCGCTTGACTGGCCCTTGTGCCAGTGGCACGTAAAAGCACCCACTACACTCTCGGAGTGGTTGGCGTTAGGAAGGGCATCCAGCTGTAGAAACTCTGCCAGATCAGATTGGAGCCTGGTGCAGCCATCTGGTTTCGCTAGTCCTCAGTCAAATCGTCCAACCCATGCTAGCATGGAAAGCGGACGTTAAACAATGAATAATAATAATAATAGTAATAATAATAATAATAATAATAATAATCTTTTCTACAAAAGACACAAGGGGGGAGGGGACTAGTTGATTACATCAGCCCCAGTGTTCCACTAGTACTTAATATGTAGACCCCGAAAGGATGAAGGTCAAAGCCGACCTCAGTGGAATTTGAATAATAAGAGCACCACAACAAACCACAGCATATACCCAAGGCACATAGAGCTGCACTAGGCAGTGCAGTGAAAGTATGTGATAAAAATAAAGACTACTGAATAATAACAATAATAATAATAATAATAATAATAATAATAATAATAATAATAATAATAATAATAACAATGATGATAATAATGAAAATAATAATCCTTTCTGAAATTTTGCGGGAGAGGACTAGTCAATTACATCAAATTTCACCCCAAAAGGATGAAAGGCAAAGTCAACCTCGGTGGAATTCGAACTCAGAATGTAGCAACAGGCAAAATATTGCTAAGCATTTCATCCAGGGTGCTAGTAACTCTGCCAGCTCATTATAATAATAATAATAATAATAATAATGGTCTGAAATTTTGGCACAAGGCCAGCAATTTCGGGAGAAGGAGTAAGTTGATTACATCGACCCCTGTGCTCAGCTGCCACTTATTTTCTTTTCTACTCTAGGCACAAGGCTCGAAATTTATGGGGAGGGAGCCAGTCAATTAGATTGACCCCAGTACGCAACTGGTACTTAATTTATCAATCCCGAAAGTCAAAGTTGACCTCGGTGGAATTTGAACTCAGAACATAAAGACAGACGATATACCATTAAGCATTTCGCCTGGCGTGCTAACGTTTCTGCCAGCTCGCCGCCTTATTTTATCAACCTTGAAAGGAAGAAAGGTAATGTTGACTCCAACAGAATTTGAACTCAAAAAATGTGAAGCCAGAAGAAATGCCACTAAGCATCCTTGTGCCTAACTAATTTTTTTTTTGCAGCCTTTAGCCCTGCAATAAGTTTGTTACATTCTATCTTTTTTTCTTTCATACCAAACAAAAACAGCCACTAGTAGCCAGCATGTATCTATTTCTGGTGATACATCGACCGCCTTTATTTTTAAGGACGAGTTTGTCATTCTTTAGCAAGTGTTACAGAGTATTTCTTGACTTCATCTATCATCAGAAAGCTCACCTCTACCATGCCAAACATTTTTCCTTGAGCAACATATGTTTTGCTGTTTCAGATTGATTTAACACACTTCCAAAATTTGGTCTTACATCACTTGATCCACTTACATTATATAACATGTAATACATTTTTTGAGTGACCTCTTCGACCTGTTGCAATATGCTTAAGGAAACTGTTCTTCCATTCTTATGAAATAAATATTTGGCATTTTTCAAATCTTGTGGCAATAAAAAAAAACTGATGGTCTCATTTAAACAGTATTAGTAAAACTGTTAACAGTTGTTTGCTAGCCATAGCTATTAATGATGTCAGTGTCAATGGTGGTGGTGGTGGTGGTGGTGGTGGTGGTAGTTGTATTGACAGTATTTGTAGGTGTGTTGTTACTCCTACTCTTATGCTTTACTTGTTTCAGTCATTTGACTGCGGCCATGCTGGAGCACCACCTTTAGTCAAGCAAATTGACCCCAGGATTTATTCTTTGTAAGCCAAGTACTTATTCTATTGGTCTCTTTTGCTGAACCGCTAAGTTACGGGAGCGTAAACACACCAGCATTGGTTGTCAAGCGATGTTGGAGGGACAAACACTGACACACAAACACACACACACACACACATATATATATATATATATATACGACGGGCTTCTTTTCAGTTTCTGTCTACCAAATCCACTCACAAGGCTTTGGTCGGCCCGAGGCTATAGTAGAAGACACTTCCCCAAGGTGTCATGCTGTGGGACTGAACCCGGAACCATGTGGTTGGTAAGCAAGCTACTTACCACACAGCCACTCCTGCACCAGTTAACTTTTTTTAATTTCCATTGTTGTCGTTATCTTGTCGTTATTAATGTTGCTTTTTACTTTTTGTCATCATTATAATTATGTTGCTGTTGTCGCAATTTATTGAAAAAGTGGTCACAGTGGTGTTGGGTGATAACAGTGATGTCACTGTTACCACCCATTCTTTTGTTGTTGTTGTTGTTGTCTCTGTTAGTATTGGTGGTGATGCTTTAGCTGAAGATAGGAAAGCTAATGTCAAAACTGCTATCCCAAACACTATTTAACTCTCTATAGAATTCTTTGAAAAATTTCAACATCGCTTTTTTTTTTTTTTTTTTTTTTTTCATTTTTTTAATGAGTAAGTTACAGAAAAAAAAAATTAACAAATTCCACCTTAAAGGATGAGAACAAAACAAGTGACCAGTTACTCAGGATCCTGGTCAATTCAGTAACAACACAGAACAAACATTTTTAAACACAGAAGGCCTTCGTGCGGGTGATACGTAAAAGCACCCACTACACTCTCGGAGTGGCTGGCGTTAGGAAGGGCATCCACCTGTAGAAACTCTGCCAAATCAGATTGGAGCCTGGTGCAGCCATCTGGTTCACCAGTCCTCAGTCAAATCGTCCAACCCATGCTAGCATGGAAAGCGGACGTTCAACGATGATGATGATGATGATGAGAATATTAAAATGCAGCTAAAACAAGACTTATAAATGATCTGAACTGGTGTTTGGCCAATACAAAAACAAAAATATACAAAATATAAAATACAAAGGACAACAACAGAAATAAAAGCACGTTTTTGCTCCTACAAAAAGTAATAATAAAAGTAGACTCAATGACATTTAGCCAGTATGCAGCCCACTGAATCCTTTGGCAAATAACAAAAGAACCTAGTTAGTAATATAGCTATCAGCAAAGCTATGTCCTGCCTTTATTCTATGCTATATAACCTAATTAATTACAACTGTTTACTTTGAAAGGCAACACTATACACCAAATTTAATCTTGTCTACTTCTGAATCCTAACTAATAACACTATATGACATCAAACTAATATCCATTTTTTAAAAAGGTGTAAGATTTGGAATTTATAGAAGGAAAAAATTGAAATATTAATGAGTTTTTCTCACCCAAGGGTATTAGCAACGTAAGCAATATCACCAAATTTTAACTATTACCACCATGTTAAAATCTACTTCAAATATCATATTTAATGAGACAGAGTTAAAGAAGATAAAATATTGAATAAATAACTGAATATTTACATGCAGGTGCATGTTAATAATTTTAAGCCAAGTATTGACAGAGCTATAAAAAGTGAAAGTCTACAATTTAGTTATTTATTCTGTCATTGGTTCCAAACATTGGACTATGGTCATGCAGAGGCATTACCTTCAAAGAAAAAGTTGGATTATACAGACCAGTGGTTCTCAATCAGGGTCTACATGACCCTTGGGGTTGCATATAAAATTTTGTTGTTAAAATTTATGAGCAATAAATTGGTTATACATTTACAATACACAAAAATATTTTAACAATTTTTTTATACAATTCTTAATAATATTACATAAAAATAAAATAGGACTTTTTTTCTAAAAATTGAATGGCTGCAAGGGTCCACGTGAGTAAAATAGGACTCCATAGGTTAAAAAATGGTTCAGAACCACTGCTACAGACCATTAGTACTTGGCCAGTACTCATTTTATTAACCTAAGGCAAAGTCAATCTGAGTAAGATTTGAATTCAGAAAGCAAGGAGGCATAGGAGTGGCTGTGTGGTAAGTAGCTTGCTTACCAGCCACATGATTCCGGGTTCAGTCCCACTATAGCCTCAGGCCGACCAAAGCCTTGTGAGTGGATTTGGTAGACGGAAACTGAAAGAAGCCTGTCATATATGTGTATATATATATATATATATATATATATATGTGTGTGTGTGTATGTGTGTGTATATGTTTGTGTGTCTGTGTTTGTCCCCCAAACATCGCTTGACAACCGATGCTGGTGTGTTTACGTTCCCGTAACCTAGCGGTTCAGCATAAGAGACTGATAGAATAAGTACTAGGCTTCCAAAGAATAAGTCCTGGGCTCAATTTGCTCGACTAAAGGCGGTGCTCCAGCATGGCCACAGTCAAATGACTGAAACAAGTAAAAGAGTAAAAGAGAATACTCTATTGATTCTGCCATCATTCACCCAATGTATCTTCATAACATCATTCAAATTATGTACTCACATATTTACCACTCAATTCCAGTTTACTCTTCAGTAAAAAGAAATAGAATGAAAATTTAATTTGAATAGGGGTTTCTCAGAATATATCACTTTTTGTATTCTCTTGAGTTGAATCTAAGTTTAGAAGTTGGTGTTAACTATGATTGTAAGACTGTTCTGGCACAGATATGCAATGTGAAGAAATGATGTGTATTGAGTGAAACTGTGCTGTGAGTTCGTTTTAGAGAATACCTGCAGGAGTAGTAAATAAAGGAAGCTTTGGGAAGAAATAAGTCATACATGAGAACATTGATCCTTACAGACAAAATAATGTATGTTATAGGATCAAAACACATAACAACTTTCTGTACCATGGATCTTCAATCCATATTATTAATCTTCAATCTATGCTATCTTGGAAAAATAGACTTCAACATGAAAATGATGTTAGCAATGATGACAATGATGATGATAAGCATAAAGAAAATTATTAAAATTATATTACTCACCAGGGCAATCAATATCGTAGACCAGGAAAAATCCTATGTGAGCCAATAGTGTTACAACAGGCATCCTTGAAGAAGATTAAACAATCATTATTAATTATTATGATGACTGAAAATTATAATTCAAAATCTTCACTGGTGGTAAAATATTAGACAAGGATGCATTAAGGTGTCTAGTTTAGTGGCTCATGTTTCAATGTTCAAATACTAGTGGGGTCAATTTTCAGCAATTTTGCTTTATAATGTCAATAAAATAAGAAACTGGAGTAGACTCGAGTGACAACACTCTTTTCTTTCATTAAAAAAAAAAAAAATTACTTAAGGTTTTTAGTTAAATTTTTTTTCAATGAGAAGTATAAAAATATTTAGCAAATTAATTATGGAAATTATGCAGAAATTTCATTCAAAAGAATTATTTTGTAGCTTAGGTTTTAGAAATTAGAGAATGAGAGAATAACACAAGAGAAAAGTAAAAGGAATAAAAAAAGCGAGAGAGGGAGAGGAGTAATTACAGAAAATGGAAGAGTAGAGAAAAATAGATATCGAAAAGTATAGATAGAAGAGAAAGAGATGAGAGTAAGAGGAAAATGAAGAGTGTTGAAGAAAGAAGGCAGAGGAATAGATAGAGAAGACAGTAAAGTAACAGAAATTAGAACGACTGGTGAAAGAAGTGAAAAGATAAAGTGAGGAAAATGGAGGGAAAGAATCAAAGAAAGAGATTCAACAAAAAATTTGTTTATCAAAGAGGAGGTGCAGGCATGGCTACATGGTAAGTCTGCTTCCCAACCACATGGATTTGGGTTCTGTTCCACTGCATGGCACTTTGGGCAAATGTCTTCAACTGTAGCCCTGAGCTAATCAAAACTTTTTCAGTGAATTTGGTACGTGGAAACTGCATGAAGCTCATTGCTGTGTGTGTGTGTGTGTGTATGAGGGGGGTACTGAAAAGTTCCTGGTTTTAAGGGTATTGCAAAAGGCCTGGTTGAAGGCTCAACCTTCCAAGTTCTTTTACAAGACTTAGAAAAACTGAAGGACTATTGCAATAAGTGTGTGAATCTGAGAGCAGAATATGTTGAATAAAATCATAATTAACTAATCCTTCTGCATTGCAATCTATGTAGGTGTTTTTTCAAAACATTGTCTGGTTTAAAAAGCCATCTCAGATACCATGATGGTTCTAGGATGTAAGTACAGGAGATGGTGAAACTCTGCATAAGGAGTAGACAACCATCATATTTGACATATTTGTAAAGCTTGCAAAGATTCTCTAAGCCTATGCATTAATGTTCCTCCCACTACTGACCTCAAACTAAGACGCATCATTGCTGGCCCTGCTTGTGAAACCCAGCGTTTGAGCAATTTCCTCGACATCCTACTCAAACCATTTCTAAAATATGTGAAAAGCTTCATCAGGGATGACTTAGACATGCTTAACCACCTCCCAAAGACAATAAATGAAGGAACCCTGTTAGTATCATTCAATGTAGTGAACTTGTACACCAATATCCCACATGATTATGGTAGAGAAGCAATCACCTTTTGACTAGAAAAATACCCAGAAGAGATCCCAGGACGCATCAACCACAGATTCATATTCGCAGCACTGAAATTCATCCTACTGAACAACTATTTCATGTTCAATACAGTTTACTATTGTGTTATTTTCTCCTGTTTCTTTTATATTTACTTCACCCAAGACTCTTCTAACTTCTAAAACCTAAGCTGTAGAACACTTCTTTTGATTGAAATTTCCAATCTTCTGTGAAAACATGTCATTATGGGAAAATATCACTTTTTGGAAACAGGTGAGGGTTGGCAACAAGAAGGGCATCCATCCAGCCCTAGAAAAAAATCTGCCTCAACAAATTATTTTTGACGCATGCAATTATAGAAAAGCAGACATTAAAATAGTAATGATGATGATGGGAAAGTGGAGGAGAGGGAAGAGTCATATGAAGGGTGCTATTAACAATGATTATCTCATTTACTTTTTAAACCAAGGAACTATTTGTATGAAGTACATGAACTAGGAGTGATTTAGGTGAAAGAAGATTCCGGGAATTTATGCATAAAGGCAGAGTAATCCAAATTGAATTTTTTGGTAAATTACACCATAGAACATTTAACTGGACTTATCAACTGAGATTAAGAAACTTCAACCTAATGATTAGCAAATTTATTTTCCATGTTTGTTACAGCACTACCAAGTATGTCTGCATACTCTAATTGATGCAAGGAATACAGGCTACTGACTAACAGTGCCAGAGACTTGTATGATTCTGGTAAGCTGAATTAGCAACATGGTTTCAAATCCTAACTGTGCTGTTTCATTTCATTTCTGCTTTGGGATCTTTTTTAAAACGGGGGCCACATTTTTCATTAATGTTTTACGTAGTGTTTTTGGTACCGAAAGACTTTCAAACTTCGTATACTTATCTATTTTGTGTTACAGAACAGAAAAATATTTTTGTATTCAAATTTATTTCATGTAAAAAATTGTCTTATTTCGATAATTTCAACCAATCACTGACAAGTATTCAGTTGTTTACATTTACTCCTTTGGCTGATTAAGCCATAGCTTCGTTTTATTTGCTTTTTTCATTTTAAATTTGCTTTTTTCATTTTCTTTTTTTTTCTTCGTTTTATTTACTTTTTTCTTTTTAAATTTGCTGTTTTACCCTAACCCTAACCCTAACCCTATCACCGATAGAATTGTTTCAGAATCGTTTGTTTATGTAGTTGGCACTTAATGTATATCAGCTGAATGGACGTCAGTGATTGGTTGAAATTACAGAAATACGACAACTTTAACATGGAATAAGTTAGGGATTTCTTTTTTTTTTAAGAAGACTAAGAGAAAAAGATGTTTTATATGACACATTCTACCAGTGTTCCAAGTTTCAAAGTGTTTCGTTAATGAAAAATGTGGCCCCCGTTTTAAAAAAGATCCCTGCTTTGTTCTTTAGTATCTATCTATGGCCAAAAGGTAACAGAAGCATGATAGATTCTGTTCAGTAGACATACACTTGACACCCTTAAATCAACACAAAACACTCAATGATGCTGTCACAACAAGATAAAAAGCTACCAGACATTTCCAGCCTTATATTATTCATATTATTTTTTTACTGAGAGAAAATGAAACGCAAAGTCAAGTTTGGTGGCCTTTGAACTTGGAAGTATAATACACAACAAAATGGGATACTGTAACAGATCCAATTTGGTTCTCTACTGTTTACATCGTTACTAATATATTATTAATGAGAATAGGGCAGTGGGTGGCAGCTGTTCCTCTCTGCTCAAAACTTGTACCAATGTTAGAAATAAATATATTATTAATAACAATTGTATAATTAACCAACTAGAACATGTTGTATTGATTTCTTTTCACAAACCATAAGAACAATTCTATTTGATGGTTAGGAATAATAGTTGTTGAATTAACCTCAAAGTAATTTCAGCATATTCTCTAATAATTATTATTAATGAGTTATATCATACTATAATAATGCTATAATAATGATTACTTTAGAATAATCACAAGATCAGTTCTGTGAGGTGAGGAGATATAGTCAATATATATCAACTCCAGTCTATTACTGGTATTTAGTTTATCAACTTTGAAGGGTGAAAAGTAAATTCAACACCAGTAAGATTTGAACTCAGAACAAGGTACAACGCTAGATATAATTATAATATTTTACTCAATTCAAAGGCAGCGAGCTGGCAGAAACGTTAGCATGCTAGGCGAAATGCTTAGCAGTATTTTGTCTGTCTTTATGTTCTGAGTTCAAATTCCGCTGAGGTTAACTTTGCCTTTCATCCTTTTAGGGTCGATAAATTAAGCAGCAGTTGTGTACTGGGGTCGATCTAATCAACTGGCCCCCTCCCCCAAAATTTCGGGCCTTGTGCCTAGAGTAGAAAAGAATATTTTACTCAGTTCAGTTTTCTATTATATTTGCCATCTTCACTATATACTCCCAAAACTGTTAAATAGCAACAGGACAAATCTAACTCAAGTAAAAGTATGATCGCTGTATGTCTCTTTCCTATTCCCTTACATAATCAAAAAATATTTGATCCAATTATAAACTGAGAAGTTAATGAAAGAAAAGAAAAAGAAATATATTTTGTTTGTATATGATTAGTATTTGGATATATTTTGCATTACTAAATACTGTGGCCACTAATATTTGAAAGAAATTGTGTTACAATGTGTGGGAATATAATGTCCTAATGTGTAGGAATATAAACTTTTATTGCAATTTTCTTTTCTTTGTAACAGGTTTTGTGTTTCTTATAAACTGTAAGCATATAACATGTTGAATAACATTGAGTAATATACTTGATATCTAGACAACTTGATTAAAAAAAAAATTTTTACTAATCATTGATTAAAATTTTGGGCTTCCAAGCTTCAGTAATTTCTGAGATACTAGAATGAACACTGAAGAGATCAAACAAGCAAACAAATGAGATAAAAATAATATTAAATATTTTTTGATGGTCGTACATGGCTGCATAGGGAGAATGATGATAGTAATGCATGGAAACATCAGTGAATAATGTGAATTTCATATCCTATGGCTGCCTTCATTAACAGAGCAATATCAGAGGATATACTAGGAGTCTATGAGTATATGCTGTGATATGTTTCATTAACTATTCTACATATTTCATATTTTCTGCACTATAAATAATTATTTGTAATGCCACACTCTGATTTACATTTATGAAATAACATTCAAGTTTAATTTACTCCATTTCAATAGCTCCATAACTGAAGCCGGATAAGCAGGTTGCTAAAATGAGTCTATATCATAAGAATTTAGAATATTTGGGAGACATGAAGTAAATCATTTTTAGCAGTTAAATTCAAAGTAGATAAAGCTATAAATAATAGCATGTAAATATTGGATTTAAAAGCCCCTTGGATTGAAGAAGTTGAAGGCTGCCCACAACATACAATTCTTGCAAGTAAGAACAAAGCTTTTAAAATGGTTGGAGAAATTGAAAGGATCGCTTTGGTACATGTTAAAATATCTGTTATGATTTTAGAAGATATGAATTCAGGTCCAATGGGCAACCTCTGACTTTTTTCTATCTAAGTGTTTTTTTTTTTTACATGCTATTATTATAGCTTTATGTTCTTCAAGTTCCACAGTTAAAAATGATTTATCTAAAACAAGTAATTGTTACTCCCAACAACATCAAAAATAATGTTTTCTAATGTTGAACAAAATCCTAAACAGTTCTCAAACATTCTAAATTATAAAAGAGAGAAACTTCTAATAATTTCACTTGAAATGATTTAAGAACTAACTTCATGCTACACCCTTTTGTTACCAAATTTTTTCTGAAATGCACTGCTTTGTTTCAATTAATTTTGAAAATAATGAAGAATTTTCTAAACTAACTTTGTTATTAAGCTCATGCTTGGAACAAATTAACAAGCAGTTCTGATGGAAGATTTTAATTTGAATCACTTTAAAACAGGTAGTTTGTATTGTAGAACTAAGGGTGATCTCAGGCAGGTTGGTACCAAAAGAGTTAAAAACCAAGGACAATCAAATAATGGGTGACAAGAAGAGAAATTTTTTGAGGATGTTTTGCAAAATGTAAAACCTAGATTGGGAAGTATTCTTACATGAATGCTTCTAGATTTATCTTTACCTATTTAGAGTTTTAAAGAAGGAAAAAATAATGAAAATAAAGTAAAAATATTAGTTTTACAATGTCTTTTATCAAGATTGAGATAAAATAATGTCTCTTTTTGAAAGAGACATTATTTTAAACAGAAAAGAAATTTAAATTTTCAACTTGCTTTCACTGTTCTTAGAATATAAATTACTAAGAGAACTTATTCAGTGATGCAATAGAAATTACTTAGTGATGTATAGAAAGCAACAGTCAAGTTGCTGTTACTATAGTTGATGCAGAGAGTATTAAAGAAACTTGCAGTGAGAAAAAAACAATATTAGTCAATGACTAATGTTATTTTTATTTTTTCCAACAAGTACAAGAGAAACTCCAGACATATTCTAATCATATTAGTCTTCTTCAGAAAAGCATACTTCAACATCTTAGTGATGCAGTGATGAGAAAATCATTAAGTACAATACTGGTATCTAACATAAGCAAATGGCCACAAATTTCAGGAACAAGCACAGCCTTGAGTGGTACCTATTCCACCAATCCCAATTCTTGACTGATGTTTACTTCATCAATCCCAATACTTGCAGTAGTGGTAGTATGGAGGCATGCACTGTAACAGCATATCGCTTCATCCACCATTTGTTGGTGATTCACTACTCCTGGTGGATGGCATTTTTGTGCCACTCAGGCAACAACCCTCCAAAACATGGGTCTGTTTGAGTAGTTGTTACTGGCAAGGGTTGGGTTTTACAAGGTTGGAGTGTAAATCCTACCTCTGCTTCTTTTAGTCACCTTTCTATGACACAAACAACCTATTTTAAAGTGATTTTAATTTAAACATCAAAATCTTATGTTAATTTATGTTTCAAATACCAGCTTAATAATGACTAAATTATTTTACTAAATTCTTCATTATTTTTAAAAGTAATTAAAACAAAGAAGGTGTATGTCAACAGAAATATGGTAACAAAAGTGTTATATCATATTTCCTAATATTTCAAAGGCCAAAATAAGTAACATTTCATTGAAAGACAAATATTCTTTTCTACTCTAGGCACAAGGCCCAAAATTTGGTGGGAGAGGGCCAGTTGATTAGATTGACCCCAGAACACAACTGGTACTTAATTTCTTTTCTACACTAGGCACAGGGTCCGAAATTTTTTGGGGGGGTGGGGGGCAATCAATTAGATCAACTCCAGTATGCAACTAGTACTTAATTTATTGACCCCAAAAGGATGAAAGGCAAAGTCAGCCTTGGCAGAATTTGAACTCAGAATGTAAAGACAGATGAAATACCACTAAGCATTTTGCCCGGTGTGTTAACGCTTCTACCAGCTCACTACCTTATTGAAAGACAAATATTACATCAGGGTTTATAATTTGGCATTTCAGAATATACATATTCATTGACCAGTGAACAATTAGAAATATCAATACGCTTTCTTTTCTTTTATTTTTTTCTTCTTTGTTATGTTCTAAGAGTTTTTCAAGAAATGTCATACAGAAATATTTCTCTTTCTTCAAAGAAATACATTTTATTAAATAAATATGATGCTTACCAAACTGGTGCTGTAAGTGCCATAATGACTGAGAGTCCTGATGTAACTATGCATAGCAAAGGGAACACTAAGACTAATAAGAAACTCCCAAGACCGCCTTTCAATACAAAGTTCCAGAAACGATTTAAATGACGGGTAAAACTTTTTCCCAAGAAGCCTGAAAATTAAAGAAAAAAATCAATATTTTTTTAGTTCATACATACTTGTACATAAAGCAGAAGTTCCTATCATGCTATGAATATTAAATCATGAAACTGGAATATTTTCAAAATTTTATTTATTTCTCTTTTTAATTTTTGTGAATTTCTTTTATACTTTAAAAATAAACATGCCAATATATTCTAAAAATTAAACATCATTTCATTCCTGCTCATGTTATACAAAAACAGTTTATCCTTTAACATAGAAATAGAATTAAAAGTTAATATTAATAAAATTTCTATTTAACTTTTTAAACAGCTCAGCACCCACAACTTACAGAAATAATTTTTTGCACTCAGAATTATCAAAGCTTGGAAGAAACTACTCACATCAGTTGTTAGCTATCAGGACACTGCATCCTTCAAGAATTTCTTGCTTACTGAAATTCGCCAACACTACTCCTGACATGCTTAACCCTTTCGTTACCAACCCAGCTGAAACCGGCTCTGAGTACAAATGTCTTGTTTTCATGAGTTTTGAATTAAAATCTTCCACCAAACCTTAGTCACATTTAATGTTCCTAACACTAGCTGAATGATAACTAAGTTAGTTTACTAAATTCTTTGTTATATTTAAAATCAATTGAAAGAAACACAGAGCATCTCAAAATAAATACAGTAACGAAAGGGTTAATGAAACTCTGTCCTTTTTATGACTTTTAATGTTTTCTATTTTTTGTGTTTTATTCTGTGTACTGTACAGGAACTTCTAGCTTTCATTGAGGTCTTTCATTACTTGACTTATTGCTGCTTTTTTTTCTCCCCTCTTTTAATTTTTTTTTTTTTGAGAAGTTGTAGTACACCTGAGCCACTGTATACAATAAGCTCACTGTTATTATTTATATTATTTAAAAATTTTTTACATTGCTGTAATTTTACATTGCTGTAATTTTACATTGCACAAAATAATAAATAAATGAAAATACTTCTACTGAGAGCTAGAGAAGCTACTTTTATTAACATCAAATCATCTGAAACATTCAATTCAATTGACAAATAGATGAAAAGTCATGGAAGGAACCACAAATAGTGATTTAAATCAATTTATTAGAAAACAGTAATTTACTGTCAACTATTTTATATACGAATTAATAATCCAATTCATAAGTCTTATCTACCTGTGTCTCTCCTCCTTCCTTCACCCATCTCTGTACTCACTTCATTCATCCCTGTATCACTTATACTCCTCCATCTCATCTCCCCATTACCTGTACTGCTTACAAATGAATGACACATGCTACAGAACATACATGCATTCAATTCCCTCAACCACCTGTACCACCATCCTCATCATTCTAACACACGCTTCCATCATTAGGTATATGTATAAGAGACTACATCAAACTATCTGTACCCAGTACAGTTTAACTTTGCCCTTTGTTCACTGCCAACTATTCTCAACACCCACCACCACCTCTTGCCTTTGTCAACCTCTGTTATTGTGCATCACAACCCTTCCTGACACCACCCCAGAAATTACTTCTATCATCATACTTCTACTCCTTTCATTCAGCGTTTCTTGTCTTTCTGTTGTCATCACTCTCTCTCCTGCTTGATTACATTACCTGAGTGAGCAAAGTTACACATCTTAGGTTACGAAGTACTCTCTACACTTATAGTGTACAAGGCACTCCACCCCTTATGCTGATGTTACTGTAGAAAATCTGCCTCAGTCTCTGTGCACCCTTTAGAGTGATTGGTGAGTGAACAGAAGACAAAGAGTCTTCAGAGGTCTCTTTAGTCCTGTCTTGCTGAGCGCTATTCAACCTCTCCAGCGCTGGTACCACAAGAAAAAGCATCCAATATATTCTGTAAAGTGGTTGCTAATAGGAAGGGTATCTAGCTGTTGAAACCAATCTAAAATGACACATATGAGCATGAACTTATGACAGCAGTGGCTCTCAATAAGAAGCATTTCAGCTCCTGATGGTTCATCCAACCCGTGCCAGCATAGAAAGAAGATGTAAAGCAATGATGATGATGATAATTCAGTGGAGTTGGAAATCCTTATACAACACTAAGAAAGCACAGTATTTTCCTTAAAAGATTCACAAAAATAATTTTAACAATTAATGATCTTTTTTAAAGATAATATTTATTTAACTAATGAAATATGCTTTTTCATCAGATTGTTGCTTGTATCTTATTTGTTAGTTGTTGCATATAAAACTCCTACCTGCATGAGGAGCCGCCTCGAAATCTGCTCTTGATTTATGCACATTTTGCCACAGCAGTCGTAAACGGGATATCAGTGTATGTACAACATAAGATTCTTTTGGATATAAAACACCCTAAAAAAAAGAAAAGAAAAATTAAAACATGGTCATGACTTACCAACATTTTCTATGAAGAAAAATTATTGTAACACACCTCTCTCTCTCTCTCTCATGCCTCCTCTTTTAATGCATTCATACAGGGAAGGTTTTTAACATATGCATACAAATATAAAGGTAGAAACATAAATTAAAATATTTTTCAAATTATCATATAAAGTAAAAATTCAGCATAAAGAGAGATCAACTAGAAGATTGTCTTTTAGTTATGAAATACAATGCAAATCTCCAAAAATGAATAAATAGATAAATAAATAAAGTCTGAGGCATAAAGAGTTGCTTTGGAAAATATATTCAAATGATAATGATAGAGAAGAACCAAATGGAAAAGTAGCATGGTTTACTTCAGAGTTATGTAGGAGATTTGGAATTAAATGTATGATTGTACACAATCAGTCTTGAAGGCCTGGAAAATTAATCTTATATTATTATTGGATTGAAATTTGCTTTTCTTTGACAATAAGTGCAAGATATGTCTGAAAGAGCATCTTTCCAGAAAATTCAACTCCACCTCTTCTCACCTACATGGCACAAATTCCTCAAATCATCTTCATTTACCCTAACACATTGTACTATTTCACTCATTATACATCATCCATTTACATCAGCACAATCATATTTCTTGGATGTATTAGCTGATGCTTTTTATACTCATGGATTTCCCCAGCATACTGTCATTCATTCTATCCCTCTGGTTCCTGTTACACAACTAGATATTATTGAATCTATTTCTGTTCTAGTTACTGCCGATCCCCTCTTTTCATGGCCTTTATTAGCAAAGTATGAACACTTTTACAAGAAAGGGAAATAACAGGTAATATTTACATCAACTTGACTGAGTTCCAAGTCTGGCTTGAATGGATGAACACAAAACAAAGCTCGAAAACTAACAGGACTAAATAAAGGGATTACAACCTGAAAGTAGCAAAAAGATTAATAGAAAACAAACAGAAAAGATACATTTTTGTGTGTGTCTTACAATATTTTCAAAGGTGAACAGAGTGTTTGATCATTTTATGAAATGGAGGAGAGGTTTAGAGAGAAGAGTGACAGTGAAACTGTAATTCTAATATCTCAAGTAGTAATAAGAGCAATAGGAAGAATGAGAAGCAGACATAAGAATAATATAATTAGAAATGGAATAGTTCAAATCTGGATAATTCTCAGTAAGCAAAGAAAAACTGGGGATGTTCAGAACAGCAGTCACCAGTATCTTTTATCTTTTACTTGTGTCAGTCATTTGACTGCGGCCATGCTGGGACACCACCTTGAAGGGTTTTAGTCAAACAAATCAACTCCAGGACTATCTTTTTTTAACCCTAAAACTTATTCTATCTGACACTTTTTGCCAAACTGCTGTTATGGGGATGTAAACACACCAACACCGATTGTCAAGCAATGGCAGGGGACAAACAAACAGCAAGAAAGTTGAGGATAAGTAATGGTAATGTTGCATGAGTACAACATTAAATATTTCCTATGAGAATGTAATAGTTGAAAAGGTTTGTTAGAACATATATGTTGAACATGTAGGTGCAGGGACGTGCTACCACAACACGAACGGTGATGCCTGCTTCGTGACTCCTGCACCAAGTGTGGTAAGAAGCTTGCTTCTCGAACCACATGGGTCTGGGTTCATTCCCACAGCATGGCACCTTGGGCAAGTATCTTCTACTGTAGCCTGAGACCAACCAAAGCCTTTAGCATTCATATTACTGTCAACAAAAATGCTTATTTATTTACATTATTTAGAATTAATTATACATTATCTTGTAACTTTGTAACTTCAATGATGTAATTGTTCATTTTTCGAATGACATTATAGAGTAGGTGCAAGAGGCTGGAACTGGCCAGTTTGAACCTAAAACAGGTAAAATATTTTGGCCTGATATAGCCAGTTTAAATGCTAAAGGGGATCAAAAGTTATACACTAAATTACCGTTATTGTTATACAAATATACTCTTTTTAACATTATCAGCAGATAAAATTATTTATTTTGTTCATAGAATGCTTAGCAAACTGTTTCAGAATAATTTCAGTTTTTGAAATTAATCTTGCATAACTTTGAATCGAGCAACACAGCAGAATTTTATGAAGAAAAACATCTAAGAGAGATAACTCTTTACATTAGATTTAATTATTAAGGCTATTTTTAGAATCTTGTGAAAAGGGATATATGAAAATTATCAATAAAATAATATAAAATACTTCAAAAAGAAACAAATATTAAATTTAGCTCAGATGGTTGAGAGAGAGAAAATATAAATAGTATGTAAAAGTAATGATAAATAGAAATAAATGGAAAATTTCATGCATAGTAAATAAAAGTGACCAGACAGTTTTGTTATTAAAGATATGAAGGAGGTGGCAAGATGGCAAAATTGTTAGCATGCCAGACAAAATGCTTAGTGGCACTTCATTCATCTTTATATGGTGAGTTCAAATGCTGCTGAGGTCTTTGATCCTTCCAGGGTTGATGAAATAAATACCAGTCAAGTACTGGGTTGATATAACTGATTAGACCCGTCCCCCAAAATGTCAGGCCTTGTGCTTATAGTAAAGAAGACTATTAAAAATATGAAGGAGAAATTTCTTGAAAACTATATTTGTTAACTCAATTATAACATTACAAAGACAGTGAAATGATCCAAGATTTCTCACACTAGATATTTCCTGTTTCAGTCATGATTTGGACTATTTTTGATATGGTATTTTAGGTTGTAAAGAGAGAGTCAAAATATATTTTATACATATATATGTATGCACACTCTTTTACACTTTTACTTGTTTCAGTCATTTGACTGTGGCCATGCTGAAGTACCTCAATCTACTTTTACATAGATATTACAAAGTCTTACTGGTCATAGAACTAGAAAGTTGAAGTGGATTCAATTCATATGAATTAACGTCAATTTTTGTCTATATATGCAAGATTTTGATATCATTGTGACATGTCATATGAGACAATGGCTTAGTGGTTAGGGTGTTGGACTCATGATTGTAAGATTGTGATTTTAATTCCTGGACCAGGCAATGTGTTGTGTTCTTCAGCAAATCATTTCATATCATGTTGCTCCAGTCCACTCAGCTTATAAAAATGATTAATCTTGTCCAGGGAGGAATATATACACCAGAGAAGCCAGGAAACCAGAAAACCGCTCCTTATAGAGTAATGTGGACTAACTGATATGAGACAGTAACTACAAGTATTATTCGCATAAAGTGCAGTGATGGATTGGTTGACAGAAAACAATATCTTCTTGATGTATAAGTGTTTTATATGAATGTGCAAAAAAGGCTGTTCTATAAACAAGTCTATTCCATGCATATAATGTTACATGTATGTTTGATACAGCAGTTAATCTGCTTTGTAAATTCTGAAATTTAATCAGATCTGTGTATTTGTTTGTTTGTTCCAACTATTTCTTGGTTTTTAAATCTACTTAAAATGGGATGTAATTATATATTTCAGATGAAGTGTTGTTAAGTTTTTCTTCATCCCATTTCTAGAAGAGAATACTAAAGTATGATAACCAGTATTTGATGCAAAAGCACTGACACTGTCAGGTACCAAGTTAGGAATGAATCAATTACACACTGATTTAATTTAGTATGGTCATCATCATTTAATGCTTCACTTTTCCATGCTTGCATGGGTTGAAAGGAATTTGTTGAAGTAGATTTTTTTACAACTGGATGCCCTTCCTGTCACCAACCAACCTTCACCTGTTTCCAAGCAGGGTAATATTTTCCCCATGTCCAGACATGTTTTCATGGAAGATTGGAAACAAAGGACACTGCTTGCATTATGGTGACATTCATTTGTAACTATCACATAAACCCAAAACAAGGAGACAGTAAAACTCACAAGTACACACACATATAAGACCATTGTGTGTGTGTGTGTGTGTGTGTGTGTGTGTGTGTGTGTGTGTGTGTGTGTGTGTGTGTGTGTGTGTGTGCAAACACACACATACCAAATCCACTCACAAGCCTTTGGTCAGCCTGGGGCTATACAAAAAGACATTTGCCAAGGAACCATGCAATGGAACAGAAGCTGAGACCATGTAGTTGGGAAACAAATTTTCTACCACAAAGCCATGCTTGTCCCTTAATTCGCTATTATAAATAAATTGAATTAAATGAAATCATTGATGACAGAAACACAGAATATGTTCTTTTGAAATAGACAAAACACTAAAATAATATAAAAGAAAAAAATGTTCCTATATTATACATTGTTTCTTAATAAAAAAATTATATATTTAGAAATTACCAAGAAAAAAAACATAGAGTTCCACATCCAGGCCCATGTCCTATGTACATAATTCCACCACCTCCACATAGGATAACGAGTGCTGGTCTTCCGGCGCATATATTTGTCAACTGTGTATGTATCAATCTGAAAAACATGTAAATGAAAATCTATAAAGAACATATTCAGTTATGGTAAATATTTATAAGTAGTTATTGATTATTTTCTTAAAGAAACACAGCTCTGGAAACGTCATACTGGTATATTTAGTATAATTGTATTATATATTGTTTTGCTTTTCTCTTGTGGCCCAGGAATGGTGTTCATATATTCAATTATGGTTATTAAAAAAAGATAGTATCTAATGGGTAAAGAAACAGTGATGATAAGTGGGGAAGGTTTAATAACTAAGATGGTGGCCATGGCAATAGTCATGACAACCATAACACCCTATTTTTGAAGACTTACAAACATATTCCAATCCCTGGCCTATGGACAGCATGTCCCTTTTATGACTAATAGATAGGCTGCCATTTTATAACCATGCTGTGGTCAGGGGCAGTTAACTCTTAAATGACTGACCACATAAAACTGAAATACTGTAAGACAGGGGTTTTCAAACTGTGGTCCGTGGACCACAGGGGGGTCTGCAAGGACAAGACAGGGGGTCCGTGGACAGCAAATACTTTTTATGGGCAATTTGATTTTATATATGTTTTTTAATCGAAATCTTTTAATTGACAATAAACCTATTTGTTAAATATTGTTAAATAAATAAATGTAAAAATATATGTTATTTTAAGCAAATATTTATGTATAAATTTCATAAGCGTTTATAAGGGGGTCCCTAAGGTAAAGCCTGAAATATAAAGGGGTCTGCAAGTCAAAAAGTTTGAAAACCCCTGCTGTAAGATATGGGAAATCTTTCCCTATAAGCAGTAGCAACACTGTAAAATTGACAAGTGTTTCATTAGCTGGCATTGCTGAGTTTAGTTGTTCCTCTGAGTATGACCAAAGGAGCAGTTCAGTTTCACTGGTCTAGCCACATCCAAATCAAGAGGATTGATTGCTGGTAGCCTCTAATAATGAGAGAAGCAAAGTAATTGATTTGGTTGACAGCAAGTTGACAAAGTGAAACAGTGAATTGATTAATTCCTAGCAATATCTGAAGAAGGAATTTTTATATTCCGAAATATTATATCAGACTATGTATAATTAAATTATAACACTTATTATAGTCCACTCTGCATTGTTGTGCCATTCAAGACATGTTATATTTCACAAATAAGCTTATATTTTATGACAGGTTAATTCTAATATTTCAAATAAGAAGAAATTAAATGTGCATTGGATGGCTTTAAATAAAGTTAAGCACTGAAAGAAAAAATGGGAGAAAGAGACGGTACCAGGAAGTATTGTAGGTGGTAGAAAGTCAACGACCAGAATGGCAATGAGAAAAAGAAGGAAAAGAGATAAAAACTGGAAACTCTCAATACATATGCATATAGATGCAATGATACACCACAATGACTGTCATTTGTTTTCTTTGACTTTAATAATTTACTTTTCTATTGCTAATAGTGTCAATTAATTCTTTTTCAGTATATCTGGAGTTATGAAAAATGAAGACAAATAGAAAATAATACAAATATAAAAGATACCATCCATGTAAATTTGCTGAACCTGTTACATGTACATCACTATGAATGTAATTTTCTTTTTTACCATTATCATTACAGAAAAAAAAAAAGCTATTCTATCTTGCATTAAGAAAGATTGTTCTGGTGAACGAAGACTAAGACTCAGTATTCATTTACAGATGAAATAATTTCACAATTTCACATTTCCCCTCTCCTATAGATGTGAATCATTTTGACTATGAAATAACCCATCTTCTGTCAAATCACTTAATAAAAAAATTTGTAGAGATATCCTTAACATACAGTAGACTTATAAAAGCATTTAATATACTTTGCAGTATATTATGGCTGCATAACAAAATACGATGTCCCTACAGGTCATTATCCTCTGTTAAATGACAACAATTTGGGTCCAGTCTATTTAACCTCAATCAGACCTTTGAAATATAAATATGTTTTCTCCAGAAACATAAAGAAATTTCTTTTTGCTTAAATTTCTAAATCTAATGTTTATATTATTTTTTGAATAATGGTTTGAATTGATGTTTACTATATTTTGCATGGCATTATATGTATAAACATACAAATTGTTCAAATCTGAAATTATCAATTTAGATAACTATTACCTCTTTTTTGCCAGCTGGTCCAGTTGAAAGCACCCTGTTCATAATAATAGTTGGCACGACTTCTGTATCTCCTCTAAACTGTCTTACAACAAGCCAGTGTTGAGGGAACCAAATCTTGGTTGCAAATGTGAAAACCCTTGTTGGTACTTTAACCTTGCCAAGTTCCTTGCGTAGAATTGGTTCTCTCTGAAAAAAATTGAATTGTATTTAGGTTCATGTCTACTTTTTCATTTTTACATATACAAAAATACTCTTAAAAATTTATAATAGATAGGAGTCAAAAATTTAAAATCCCTCTATCTCTCTCACATGTACATATGCATGCACATGCACACACATACACACACACGTGCACAGATGAAGTTAGCTAACTATTCAAATAACAAGATAATAATGGTTAACACAACTAATTTGGGGGGAAAATTATTTTAGATGTGATGCCGTTCAGGTTTGTACCAGGATGGAGGACCACTACTGCTCTCTTCCTAGTGAGACAACTAGAAAAAAAGTTTGGTAAGAACTCATATTATGAAAGCAAGAGTAAGTAAAGGCAGTGCTGTTTCTTTTTTTAAATATAATGTGAGCACAATAAAATATCACAGATTTATGAAAACCACCACAGCTTGTTTAAGAATAAGCAGAAGTCAGAGAGACAGAAAGATAGGTAAAGAGAAGGTGAAGTAACTCTTTGAATGAATGTAAGCAATAAAATCACCTTATTTTTTAATTGACTTTATAAAACGAATGTAATAATGATAGCAAAGCTAGAGTTAATAACAGGATCTATTATTTTGTTAATGCTATCACTCAATAGACTATTTTTCTACACAGGCAGAGACATAGCTGTGTTTTTAAGAAGCTTGCAACCATGTGGTTCCAGATTCAATCTCACTGCACACACTTTGGGGTTGTTGAGACCCCCTTCGGTCATGACTGACCATAGGATTGCACCTAGAAAGTTACCCTCCCAGGCACAAGTCCGGGTAAGGTTGTTTATGGAAGACCAGCAGTCACCCATGCATACCGGTCTCCCCTCTCCATGCCAACAGTGTTATCCAAGGGAAAGGCAAAGGCTGATACAGCTTGGCACCTGTGACATCGCAACTCATTTCTACAGCTGAGTTAACTGGAGCAACGTGAAATAAAGTGTCTTGCTCAAGAATACAACATGCAGCCCGGTCCAGGATTCGAACTGACAACCTCACGATCGTAAGCTCGACGTTCTAACCACTGAGCCATGCGCCTTCCCACACTTTGGGGTAAGGGTCTAATAACTGAAGTTAACTAATAATTTATGAGTGTAATTTGACAAGTGGAAACTGTGAGGAAACCTGTTGTGTGCATGTGAATGTATGTATATAAATGTGTATGTGTGTATTTGTTTGTGCTTGGGTTTATGCTTACACTGATATAAAAATTGGTGTTGTTTATATTGTGTTCTTTATGTCCTGAAACTTAAAACTATGACAAATAGACATTGTTGAAATGAGTACCAGAACTACTGGATTCAATATGAAAGCTCAAACCCTTGAAGTGGGTGAGGGTGCAGCATGGTCACATTCCAATGACTGAAACCAGTAAAAGAATAAAAGAAAGTATAATTACATAGATATAATTTCCATTAGTCTATAGCATTATTTAATGTCAATCAAGACTTTATTTATCCTACACATGTGTAACAGAGTCTAGATGCAGTCATCTAAGGGGGATTAGCCCTATTAACTTTAAGAAAATGGCTCACCTCAAGGCATTTTGTTACTAGTGTCATACATTGAAGTGTGGCCTGACAAGTACTTACAGTCATGTTAGAATTTTAATTCAGTTACCATCAACATAATCTCATCCATTTTTCCCTGGCTACATGAGTTAGGTGTATTCTCCAACATGTCATTATCACTAACATGTCCTTTTTGAGGTTTGACATTCTCGGCTCAGCTTTCACCAGTGCTTTTTGCATTTACCTTTTTACCTGGCACCTTCTATTTGTTCAATTTGATATGTTTTATCCACCTGCCATTCTTCATACACATCACATGGCCCTACCACCACAGTTGTCTCTCCTGCACACTACATCTGATATCTCTTGCACCCTGTTTCTCTCTCATCTCATTTATGCTTCCTCCTTCATGTATACTTATTTACACATCCAGTGGAACTTGCATATAGTTTCATTCCTACCTTTGTACGTCCACCACATTCAATGCCCATATTTCATAACTGTGTAGCATTACACTTCAGGCACAAGAATCATACAATCTACCATCTCTCAGAGAGAGAGAGAGAGAGAGAGAGAGAGAGAGAGAGAGAGAGGGAGAGAGAGAGAGAGAGATAGAGAGAGAGAGAGAGAGAGAGAGAGAGAGAGACTCTCTGTTGCCTACAGAGGTAACAACTTCATGAATTCTTTCTATCCCTTTCTTGTTCTGGTAACTATACTTATAGAATACCCACCTCCCTTATAGATTAGGCAATCCAGGCAACAGAATCTATCAACTGGGATATGTTTGGGGCATTTGAAAAACTCATCTCTTAGGTGTTCTTGCAGCTACCTATTACATAAGAAGTCCTTCTTCTTTGCCATTCACTTATGATTCCATAGTTTACGTTAGATACACAGTTTAGAAGTCCAACCTATAACTTTTCAGTAATTCAATCATTGTCACTTCCCACACATCAACAGAGATCTGTATTCTTTCTTGCTGACTAAAACTTTTGTCATTTACTAGATTTACTTTTAGACTTCTTTAGTTTAAGCTCAGCTATCATGTTTGGAATTGTTTCTTTAATTCTTTAACTGCTTCAACCGTGAGAACAAAACCATCTGCACACAAGAGTTCCCATAGACAGCTAGTTTTGAACTCCTCTGCTATGGTGCAAGTCAATAAAATATTCATCAACTAAACACTACTTTAACTGATTACTATGGGAAATGGTATTTACTCATGTCTACCCGTTTAGATCAAGTTAGATTGAAACAGATAGAGATTCGGGTGCAGCCATGCTGGAGCACCGCCTTTAGTCAAGCAAATCGACCCCAGGACATATTCTTTGTAAGCCTAGTACTTATTCTATCAGTCTCTTTTGCCAAACCGCTAAGTTACGGGGACATAAACACACCAGCATCAGTTGTCAAGAGATGTTGGGGGGGGGGGGCAAACACAGACACACAAACACACACATATATATATATACATATATACGATGGGCTTCTTTCAGTTTCCGTCTACCAAATCCACTCACAAGGCTTTGGTCGGCCCGAGGCCATAGTAGAAGACACTTACCCCCGTGCCATGCAGTGGGACTGAACCCGGAACCATGTGGTTGGTAAGCAAGCTGCTTACCACACAGCCACTCCTGCGCCTTTTCTATCAGAAGGCTAATATCCTACTGACTCAACCAACTGCATCACACTTATTTTTAAAAAATTACTTAATGTTTGATAAAAAGACTTCCTCTATGTTCTTTTTATTATATAAAAGAAAAGTATATTGTTGCTGATATCTTTTACAAAATTTCCAAATATTTACCTCCTTGATAAAGTTGAGGTCCCTTCGCAGAAAGTAAACTGCTTGTTTTAGATCTTGTTCCTCACAAAGACTAACCGCAATATCATGGGCTGACCACAGATTTTGATTAATGAATTCTTCCTAAAAATAATAAAAGAAAACAGCTTTAATAAATCATTTAATTCGGTAAGCGCCTAATAAATACAAATTAGGCTAAAAGTTCTAAATGATAGTCTGAAGCACAACAAATTGAGGGGAAAATATGGTTTCTCACTTCAAAACGTTCCAATTGCTCATTTTTCCAGGCTGGGATTCGAGATTTCACTGGGTATTTAACTTTTAAATGTTCCATTAACTGAAGAGGCAGAAAAGAAAAGAAAAATAATAGGTTAATAGTCAATCCTCATTTATTACAGGGGTTTGGTTCCAAAAACACATACTAGTAAATGATATCCATGCACTTGGAAAATAGAATGAATGGTAGAGTCATTGAAACCAAACCTGCAGACCACAACAGTGACACTTCCACTGTCAGGTATTTTCTTGGCTGTCTCTACCTTTACATGTAAAAAATACACTTGACTGCATCATTGGTTAGAATCAGATGCCTTTGTATCTTTCTGCTCACTGGTCCCAAGTTGATGGGTACAAATATGTAAACGCAAATAAAATATATGCAGCCTCACAGTATGTTCATGTAAACACAGGGAATCATCAGTGCATTTGGTGTAGTTCAGCATTGTGAGTTGTCACTGGGGTGCATTCTTGTGGTACAAGTAGAATCTTCAACTGATCGCTAACTTGTTTTATCACAGATCAATCGACAATAAGTGTAACATGGTTTACAATTAAGCATACCATGCTATCTCGGATCAGTGATGAATGAATCAGTGATAAACAAGGCTACATATATTCACTCGCAGTCTTAACATTGAATGAATAATATCTATTATTCCCATTATAAGCTATTTAGTGAAAGATCAAAGATATCAAAAGAATCTACCTTATCTTTGTGTTCAACCATCTTTTGTTGGATCTTCTGCACTGCCTTCTGCATGGCAAGCACTGACTGGGCCTGGGCGACTAAAAGTTGTCCTGAAGAATAGAGACAATGGCATTTAAATAAATGACTAAAACCTCAATAGCCAAATAAAGTGATAAAGCAATCTTCAATGACTTATGGAATTATGTAAATCATTTGAAGTCTGAATCATGAATATTTTATCAAAAGTTTACTTGAGATGACTGAGAATTCTCACTTGCAATGTTTTCTTCATTTCTTAGCAGAAAATGTCCCCGCCAAAAAAACAACAATGACAAAAAATGTTTTTATTCTAGGAAGCCTAACTACAAATAAAGATAGAACTGAATGGAATTAGATATTATCATATATGTCGCATATACTATGATTCTGACAATAACATAATTAATTCCTTCAGCAACACATCTATGACAATAATTTGTAAAATAGGCACAGGGCAATAAATTTGCAAATGAGTGTAAAGTGATTGAATTGACCCCAGTGCTTATTTTATCAACTTTTGAAGGACAAAAAAACAAAGTTAGCCTTGTAGAATTTGAACTCAGAACACAAAGGCTTGTAACTACATACTACAAAGCATTTTGACTGATGCTTTATACTCTAACAATTCCTGCAATCCATCACCTTCGCCAGTGCTAATAATGAAATATTGTCATGCTCTTGGAGAGTTCAGAATTTGCTGGTGCATACTCTAAGTGAAAACATTCATTACTTATAATTTTCTATAGGCAGTTATTAGATTTCATGTAGAAAAAATAGTTTTTTGCAGTTCGTTTTATTTTTACACCAGAATATGAAAAAAACATTATGCTACATCTTTTACCAACCCATATCCATATAATATAAGGTGAATAAATTTAACTGCTTAATTGAATTAATAATTAATAGTAATCTACGTATAGCAAATACAAGTTACTAATTCTAATAACACATGAAATAAAATACTTTTTTAAAAATTGATATCGCCAGACATAAAAAATTTCCTTTTCCCATCATTTCTTAACAGGAAAAAGAAAAGGAAAACTGTTTCTATTTTATGAAGTCTAGCTGTAGATAAAAATAGAACCATAAGGATTTTAGCTTTCTTCATAAGCAGAATGTGAATGAGCAGGGAATGAAAAGAACATAGGAATCATAAAAGAACTTTTGAAACTGGATTGAATCTTTTACTTCCCCAGTTATGCTTGATTACAAATAGACAAAAGTATATCACACCTATTCCATGTTGTAAGTTCTCCAATTCTACATTATTCAACACAGCTCGATAAACTCGCTGCAGGTATTCTGCCATTACAGCGATATTGACTTCCTGTTAAAAGAAAAAGAAAATAGTGATCTGTTAGAAATTTAAAACACAAAAGAATTTATTATATTAATTATGGATTTTGGAGAATTACTGCTAGTCAGTTTAATATAATTATGAACTTATAATTAAAAGGTCAACAACTTATATCCCATCATTAAAATGTTAAAGTGTTATGTTCTATGGTGAAGTTTGTTTAGGTATCACAGCAAGGTACAGACCACTATTGTAGGCAGTAAGTACATAATACAATTGAAAAATATTTCATTGTTAAGCTGAAATTCTTCCCACATCCTGGAGCAGACAAGTCTTCCAAAGTAATTGCAATAACCAATCAGTAACAGGATATTACATTTTCCTCACATTTACACTCACTTTAATGATTTATGAAATTTCAGTAAGATCAGAGGTTTAAATACATTACAGAAGAAAACCATTTCTTCTATATCATATTTTAGTTTCCACGCTCGTGTGAGGAAGAAGATATTTGTTTGTCTTTTATTGCTAAGTGTTCCTATCTCTAACTACAAAAAATATGAAGCAGAACCTCTGAAGCAAGCAGAGTTACTTCCCTTCCCAAAGTCGGACCATAACGCATAAAACCCTCAAGTTTTATTCAGCGATTCAAGATTTTTAAAACATGTATGATACATATATTGTTTTTGCTGGCTTGTTTGCTTTGCTTTTTCAATATTTTAATTAAAATTCAAATGTTTGTTTGGATGTACTTTGTTTTTTCGATGGTGAGATCTGTTAGTGAAATTTGAAACAAATACAGAAATGTAGAAATATTTCACTGTTTCTTCATGTTTAAGCATCAGAGAAAAACTTAGATTAACACAAGCAAAAACTTGCTTTTAATTTTTATTTTCATTATGGTACTTTCACAGTAATTTAATTTATGATTTTGTTACACCTTGAACCCTTGTAGCCTCAAAATATCAAATAGTTATTATCCTTGACCACACTCAAACTCTTTTCTTCTTATATTATTTTCTAAGCCTGCTATAATATACTTTTAATTACATAACTGAACTTCAGTTTGATGTTACTGTTACATTAACAAATAATTTACTGTCATCACCATCAATAGCAAGATAAAAAAAGTATAATAATGAAGTTAGTGTAATACAAAATATTTATATAAAGTTTTAATATATCAAAGAATTACCTCATTAATCTGTGTATCAGACAATCCTTTAGCTACAAAACAGAAAAAACATTTAGTAATTTTGTAAATATAATTTTCTAATTAAAGATATGAAATGAAATATAAAAAATAGGTATCTATGGGTTTTGTAAATGAAATTCATATTTACCTTTGAGTTCACGGACTAATTTTTGACGGTACTGAATGTGCCAACTTTTTGATTCTTTATCAACTATATTACTCAAAATTGGTAAGCAGTTATTAATTAAATCTGGAAAACATTAAAATTTAGTTTTTATTAAGAGGATGTGAATTTGGTCAAATACGAGGTACAGCAATCAAATAAAAATGAATTTTAGGTGAAATTAAAAACTTTTGAGATCTTTGAGCATATAATTTTCAATCAGTAAAAGAACGAAAACAATTAAATTGTATTTTGCATTTAATTTTTACTAGTTCTTCAAAACATATTATAATGAATTATCCTTGTAAAATAGTGTAGACCTGAGCTGACTACTTTCTAAGTCTTCATAGGAATACTACTGCTCCAAGAAGTTTTCACAACTAATATGTGGTGCAGCTTCCACAATATATATATATATATATATATATATATATATATATATAACTTTTATAAGTAATATTCTAAAAGAATATATAACTGAACTTATATTGAGTGCTCAATCGTATATTGAGTACGATCGTAAGATATTTAACTCCTTAAATTTTAGGTTCTTTTATATTTTATATTTTAGACTTTACAATATTCATGCTTAATTACGCATAAATTTTTATACGCATTTATATTCACACGTATATATATATATCTACATTCAGATTTTTATACATATTGATATTTATATTTCGTATATTTATATTTTAAATTTTAAATCTATTATGTTGCCGCGTCATATTGGATGTATGTCTTTCGAAATATTAAATATTGATTTCCTGAGTATATTATTGATAAGTTTATGAATGTATTAATAATATAAAAACACACACACACACACACATATATATATATATATATATATATATATATATATTTACATAGCAGATCCATATCAATGTATCACTCATAAACATTAAGTAATTGCTTTTATTAATCTTTTTAATGACTTAAACAGAGGAGGAAGGGTAGTACTTATAACTGTTTGTAGAGCATCCCAGATGTTTTACAAACATATAAACAGCCATATTTGGTACATGTCCCATCATACACTGCAGATCATCTGCATTCATTATTGTATTTAACTACAGTACAATGTCATACTCCTTAAATATGCCTTATCTAGTATACCTTTTTTTAATTGAAATAGGAACATCAAATTCATCATCATCATCATCATCGTTTAACGTCTGCTTTCCATGCTAGCATGGGTTGGACGATTTGACTGAGGACTGTTGAAACCAGATGGCTACACCAGGCGCCAATCTGATTTGGCAGAGTTTCTACAGCTGGATGCCCTTCCTAACGCCAACCACTCTGAGAATGTAGTGGGTGCTTTTACGTGCCACCGGCACGAAGGCCAGTCAGGCAGTACTGGCAACGGCCATGCTCAAAATGGTGTATTTTACGTGCCACCTGCACGAGAGCCAGTCCAGTGGCACTGGCAACGATCTTGCTTGAAAGTCTTTACACGTGCCACCAGCACATGTGCCAGAAAGGCGATGCTGGGCACAGGTGCCATCACGATTTTGCTTTCGCTTGCCCCAAGAGGTCTTCGCAAGCCAAGTTTTGTGTCCAATGAAGGAGACGACGTTGGCATGGGTGCCAGTTGTCAAATTAAGTTCAATTTCGATAATAAATTAGGCCTGGTGACAATTAAATCTTCAGATTAGAATCACCTAACAAATAATATAAAATATAAAAGTGCTAGAGCTTGAAGTTTTAGAAAATATAAAAACGTTGTTCTCATCATTATCATCGTTTAACATCCACTTGCCATGGGTTGGGAAATTTGACATGGAGCTGGCTAACTGGGAGCTGTCCAGATTCCAATTGTTTGTTGTGACATGATTTCTATGACGGGATACCCTTCCTAATGCCAATAACTTAACAGAGTCTGTTGGGTGCCTTTCACATGCCACTGGCATGGGTGCATTTATGCAGCACCAGCAGAGGTGCATTTATGCAGCACCAGCACAGGTGCTTTTTATGTGGCACTGGCACCTGAAAGGACAGTCCTGTATGTGTGGGAGACAGCAATTTTACATAGTTTGACATGTCTTATCTAAACTAAATACTCAATTCCCATTTCTATTAGTTTACAACTCATAAATCAATGACAAAGTGTTACTAGGAAGAAGAAAAAAAAAACTAATACACTGAATTTGTGTTTTTTACAAGGATTAAATATATAAATTAATGTACATCCTATTTGAAATGAACAGCCAGTTTATTATCAGCACAATGAGACTCCCAAGATACAATAAAAATTTATTATAATTAATTTATTTTTGTTGCTAATCTTTTGTTAAATTTACATTTCTGAAATATTTGTACATTTTTTTATCTCGTCTATCTACTTCCTTATTATTCAATACTTCACTATAGTTATAGATTAGGACAATGCAGAGAAATAAGTATATTCTAAAGAGAATTAGTGTCTCCTTGTGAAATTACCTTTGTTAAAAAGCCTTAGGTCTATATGCAGACCCTGTGGAGTTTGATAATAATAAGGTATAGGTGGTGGTCTGAGGTCAGCAGTCTGTAAAGAAGAAAAAGTAAATATTTATAAAAATAATACAAATAGATATTTTCTTCGGAATAATTATGTGTATTTTCAAATGTGTTTACCATATAAAGCAAGATATAATAAAGCTGGCATAAACCAATAAAGACACTCACATAAGCAAATATAAAGAAAAACATTGTATATTGCTATTGTGAAGAATGAAGAACATTGACTGGCTATGGCACAGAAGCCATAGAAAGATCCATGCTAGGAATATTCTTGTGGAAGCATATCCAAAATGAAGTAATTCAAGAATGGAGTGGAGTGAATGATGTGATTATGGAATACTGAAAGCACAAGTTCCACTGGCCCAGAAATGCTGTAAGGCTCTCCCAGATAACAGGTGGTTCCATGCAATTGTTGAGTCTTATCCAAAAGATCAGAAAAGACCTCTCAGAAGATCTCCAAAATGATGGAAAATTGAAATAGTGAAAAAAAGTTCAAGCCCAAATGGAAGAGAAAGGTGCAATCAAAGGAAGACTGGAAGTGCATTGTGGCCATCAACGTCAAAGGACTTCTAAGTTTGGTCAAGAGAGTGAAAGAGTAACTTACTAAAGCGTTCCAGGGGAGGTAATTCTAAGGCATCTACTATTTTCACGGGATGTTCGCAAGTAAAATTTGTTTTTTCTGATGTGAATTCTCTAGTTTTCAAAATGACATTTCCACAACTTAATTGTGATGTGAAATTTGTCTTTCTGTTTATATTTGATTTATAAAATAACAATTTCAATACTTATACAGTTTATCTTAATGATTTAATGAATATAATAACAAATTAGCATTCATTCTGTGTCTAAAAAGAATCATGTAAAATTAGTACCATGCAAATTCAAAATCTAATGAACTCAGCAGCCAATAATATATGTTTCTGCCTACATATATTAAGTTTTTAGCAGACGTTTTCTGCCTATAAAAAACATGAAGTAAAACTATTTTATGATAAGACATGAAGTAAAACTATTTTATGATAAGAGTTTATACAAGTTGTTAATGTTTTAAATATAACTTTTAAATTAAAGTCATGAACAGATGAGATGGTATCATTTTCGAAATTATATTACAGTATCAACTGCTTTTTGCAGAATACCAGTTAATTAAATATATGCAATCTATTTAAGGAACATACAATAATATTCATCTATTAATAATGGTTTCAAATTTTGGCACAAGGCTTAAAATTTGGGAGTGGAGTAAATCGATTATATCAACCCCAGTACTCAACTGGTACTTATTTTATCAACCCTGAAAGCATGAAAGGCAGAATTGAACTCAGAATATAAAGATGAACGAAATTCATCTATAAATAATAACATGCTCTTCAATGGCACAAATTTGGAAAGATGGTTCTGGAGTCAGTACATTTGTAGAAATCGGATTCACTGAATAGATTATATTAGTACAATCTACAGAAGAGAGCAACAATATATTTTGTAGCAATTTGGTCTGTGAGGGTTGATGAAAATACAGAAAATGTCAGATAAATGTAAAAGAATAAATGAAGAAATATTCCGACATGGCTTACTAAGTCTATGCTTATCTTTAATGTCTAGTGTATTAAGCTTTTGAAAAGGGTAAATTTCCTCTTGGATATGATGTTAGTCTACAGCAAATGAGTTTTTCTCACAGGTGATATTAATATTAACCTCAGCATTGCAAACCAATAAAAGATGCATCAATTTTTGTTGTGATGATGATGCTAGCTGCTATTCACAGATGTGAATTATACCAACCTGCAATACCTTTTTGCAACTAACTAGATTCAGTTGTTAAGAGCTAAATATTTTAACCAGTCTACATCAAGTGCCAGAATATGAACTACTGATCTTTCAGCTGACTGTCTGGCACTCAACCAACACAGCCATTCACACACTCTACCATAAACGTATTCCATACATGCTAATTTACAATTTCTTTAAACATACCTTGTGCTTCTCTGTTCTTAACATCTTGCATTTTTCTTTGACGTATTCACAAAAACGATTAAATTCTTTACGGCTGTGTTGCTGCAAATGAAATGTAAGGTGAAAATTAGATTTTATTAAATAACAAAACAAGGGAAAATAATGGAAACATAAATTCTTGTACATTAAGCCTCAGAATAAATTGAGTTGGACGGTTTGACAGAATCAAATGAACCAGAAGGCTGCATCAAGCTCCAGTGTTTACTTTGACATGGATTCTATGGCTGGATGCCCCTCTTTTAATGCCAAGCACTTCACATAGTATACTGAGTGCATTTTTCTTTCATGACACCAGCACTGGTAAGGTTACCAAATAACAAAGAGAAAGTCTCCTAGACTGAATGGAGTTCTAGTAGAGAAGGAGGTGGCTTTATGCTAGGAGTTGAGAGGTTAAGGTATGATAAAGAGTCAGGTACAAGTGTCTTACTATAGAGGAGATACATGGTTACCCAGCATAATATGAGAGTATGTGGGAGTAACTAGTAAGAAGACAAAGATTGTGGTGACAAGTGTCAAAGCATACTCTCAAGATATAAGAAGGTGAGTATAAGAGAGAATATTGACAGAGGATCAGGAAGTGTTGGTGGATAAGTTTATAACAGTATGAGAGGAAAGTGACAGATGGCTAGATGAAAGTAGAAGTGAATGTAGTAAATGATGAACAAAAATGGAGGTGTGGTCAATAGTAAATATTAGTATGGGGGAGGGAGGTTAAAGAAACAGGAGTGGCTCAGGGAGGAGGAAGTGATAAAAGGCAGTACAGGAAAGGTGAAGAACAGAAGTGTAATAATTTGTAGATAGACCAGAAAATATGGAGATGATGTACAAAGAGGGAGAGATGTACAGTGACAGAGATGGATATGAGAGGTATATAGGGGAAGCTATAGTGAACAGGTGACAGATGTGTGTATGGGAGGGGGGCACCAACAGCAGATATGAAAGGGTGTTAAAGATGAGGTATGGCAGTCCAAAGATAGTGGGAAGGGATGATATTGAGAAAGAGAGAGGGATTTTAAAAGCAAATGGTTCCAAAGAGAGAGTGTGAAAAGTAACTAGAAGCCCAAAGTGGATGAGATATGTGCAGATTCTGCCCTCATATGATTATAACAACTGAATAGTATCATAGTTAGAATAGTGATTGAAGGATGGAGGCTAGTTAGATGAGAGATGGGAAGGACTGATAGGAACAAACTGAGTGCAGAGGCAGGACCTAGAGAATGTATTGACACAAATATAATGCTTTTAGGACCATCTTGGACACAGCAAACCACCAGTACCTTATCATCTCCTCTATGAAGCTCAACATCTTGAGATCACCCTTCGCTGCTTCATTCCATGTATTTTTAGATCTCCTTCTTCTACAAGTTCCATCCACCACACACACACACACACATATATATATATATATATATATATATATATATATATATATATATATATATATTATATATATATATAGTCAATACCAGGTAATTACTGATAACTAAGAACTGATTTGGCTACATAGAGAAAATCTCATAAATAGTGGCATGTATGAAGAAGGGCATTCAGCTGTAGAAACCCTACCAAAGTAGACAATGGAGCATGATGTAGTCCTTGGACCCATCAGATCCTATCAAACCATCCATCACATGCCAGCATGAAACATGGGTGTTAAATGATGATGGTGATGATCTGGACTGCAAAGTCTCTAAAATGGATTTAAAGAATGCAACCAAAAATATCTTAATCTTCAGAAACTTGTAATGCTCAACAGAAACATAGTTAATTCTTAACTTATTAGCAGTTAACCAAGCAGTATTACCAGGAAGTTAAGAATTTTTCTATTCTCATGTGTGTATATAAATATATATGTATATGTATATATATGATGGGCTTCTTTCAGTTTCCAACAATCAAATCCACTCACAAAGCTTTGGTCAACCCAAAGACACCTACTCAAAGTGCCACGTAGTGAGACTAAACATAGAAACATGTGGTTGGGGAGCAGGCTTCCTACCGCACAGCCATACCTGCACCTATATATTTACATAATATTTCATTCGGTCAGTTGTGTATATTCAGGATGAATTATGAATAATAGACTACAATGTATTTCACATTGAATTATTTACAAATATATGGAATTAATATTAGAAAACATTTGATTTTTTACTGAAATGCTCAAAAACCTCCTTTAATAACTTCTTGAGTCTCCAGAAAAAATCCGATATTGTAAAACCATACGTTCACTGTTTTATAATTACTGTTTAGTAAATCATTCCAACTCAAAATACCTATGTTCTATCGTTTTAATTTTAAGGCTGTACCTGATTAAACTGTTGTTGACTTTAAGATCAAAATAAAATACAAAAGTACAAACCCTAATATCAAGTTCAGCAACTAAGTACCGCATATGCTCTTCCCTAAGTTTTCCACATAAATCACCAGGGGTCGTTGAAGGCATGCCAATAATGATATCTGAAATATTTAGGAAGGGAATTGTTATATGCAAAATAAAACAAGATGTATTTTAAAAATAGATGTTTGTAAAATAAAAATGAATTAAAATTTTTGGATGTGCGACTGAAATACCATTTCAACAAAGAAGCTTAGTTTACTGTATTTTTCACTTTTTACTTGTTTCAGTCACTGGACTGTAGCAATGCTGGGCCACAACCTTGAAGGGTTTAGTTAAATATATCAACCCCAATACTTACTTTTTAAAACTAGGTACTTATTTTATTGGTTTCTTTTGCCAAACTGTTGTCAAGCAGGCGGGGAAGAGATAAACACAAACACACACACACACACAAGTATACAACAAGCTTTCACACAGTTTCCATCTATCAAATTCACTATTCACTCACAGGGAATTGGTTGGCCTTGCCCACAATACCACACAGCAGGGCTGAACTAGAAACCACATGGCTACAGAGCTTCTTAATCTCACAGCCAAGCTTGTGCTATAGCCATGCATGCAGCTACAGTAGGTGATAAAAATCTGATACTGTTATAGTCTTAAAACTTACAAATATGAGACAATCACATTTAATGATCTAAGTAGATCTAACATGGTATCAAGTTTATGTTGTTAAAACTAGCTGTTTACATTTAGAGAATCAAACAAAACCATTGACAACTGGGACAAGCCTTTGAATTAAAACTGAAACTGAATAAATTTAGCTTGTTGGTGTATAAGTACTTACCAAATATTTTCCATAAACCTCGAGCCCAGCTTTTTATCCCTTCTGATAAACTGAAGAAATGTGAATGGAATCGGTTCCGAGCTGTAATCAGCAGAATTCTTAATGCTAACGCTGTGTCCTATAAGGAAAGGATGCAAGAAATATTGGTAAGATAATAGTTTATAAATGTATATTTTACAAGATTTTATAAAATTGTTGACTAGAGTAAAAGTTTCTTTGCTATAATGTATTTACCACTTCTATACAAATCCTATACAGATTTGAAACTTACCTTACTCATATTAATACATTGCAAAATGAATGAATCAAACAAATCATAATTATCTATTTTTTTCTGGTATTCGTTTTCACATTATTAGAGATTGATGATGTCAAATAAAGCAAGAATTAGCAATGACATACTACTTACATCAAGAAGTGTTTCATGGGATCGTTTTGAACCTTTCTGCAGCAGTTGACTAAGATGCCATTTATGTGTTTGGCCAGGAAAATGAATACTGTCTACTTCAAATTCCCTAAAATCAATGGATAATGAATATGTAATTAGAAACAAAAATGCAAAAACAAATTTGGACAAACAGACTAAAGACATATATTTAATGAGGAAAGTTACAGCAATATTAAACAAAGATATGGTCAGCCAACAAGGAAGCTTCTATATATTGTTTGACCTACAAAAAATAACAATCAACATCTCCCTAAAAAAAGAAAATAAGAACATATTCCACAATCTGGTCCTAAATACACTATCTCTAAAAATAGGAATTTAAAACTGCTAATTTCAGGCTGAGTAAAAAGGAACGTTTTGAAACATGAAATTCATCAAAATATATTTCAACAATGCAGAAATTTTATACATCAAAGTAAGTACCATTACAATCAACATATTTTTGTCAACAAGTTACAAGTTTGTTTATTCTGGTAACATAAAAAAAAATATCTGGTGTTCTGGAGCTGATGAACTCTTTGAATGCACTTTCAGCATTGGTTTGATTTTTGAACTCCTTCTCTCACAGGAAACTATCAAGGTGCTTGAAAAAGTGGTAGTCAGTAGGAGTAAAGTCTGGGGAATAAGTTGGATGGAGAAGAACTTTGTAGCCAAGTTCCCTCAGCTTCTGGAGTGTCGTTAGTGAAACGTGTGGTCAAGCATTATCATGAAGAATAATTGGCTCTCTTCAGTTGACCAGTCTGGGATGGAGGAGTAACAGTTTTTTGCTCATTTTGGTAATTTCATGGCAATATGTTTCTGCAGTAATGGTTTCTGCAGGTTTTAAGAAGTTATAGTGAATGAGTCCAACAGTACACCACCAAGCAGTTACCATAACCTTCTTTTTGAAGAGCTCGGATTTAGGGAAGGTTTTTGGTGTTTCATTTTGGTCCAACCACTGCGAAGAATGTTTTTTATTATTGTGCAGAATCCACTTCTCATCACAAGTTACAATATGGTTGAGAAATGGGTCGGTCTGGTTATAGAGAAGAAGCAACAAGCAAATTTCATATCTACACATTTTCTGATTTTCATTCAAATTGTGTGGTACCCATTTGTCGAGCTTTTTTGATTTTCCAATCGCATGCAAATGGTTGCAGGCAGTTTTCTGGCTAACTTGAAGTTCTTTGCTAGTTCTTGAGTGGTTTTACATGGCTCTTTCTCAATGATGATCTTTCACTGACTGTCATCGATGTCAGATGGGTGTCCACTATGCTCACAATCTTCAAGGTTTGGGTCTCCACTGTGAAATCGTTTAAACCATTTTCAAGCTGACCACTCACTGGTCAGTTCCTCACCAAATGTTTCATTGATATCGCAAGCAGTTCCAGCTGCTTTTATGTCCTTTTTTGAAGTTGAATAGCAAAATTGCTTGAATATCATGCTTTAACAGTTCCATTTCAGATGATTGTAACAATGGTGAAAAAAATATCAATGTTAATTTATTGATGCATTTGAGCAAGTTTATGTCTGTATTATCAGATAATTGCAAAAAAATGTCTAAAAAAATTCAAAACTCTGCAACAATCCAGTACAAATTCTTCATGATTCAAAACGTTGCTTATTTTTTATTCAGCTTGGTACTATTTGATTATAAGAACCCTGCAGCTCAACAAATCCTGTCAGACTGTCCAACCTATGTTAGGATGTTAGGTGATAATGATGATAGTGATGGTGGTGATGGTGGTGAAGACTAAAGATAAGATTTAAGACAACTTATATTATTTGATTGTAAGATTGCTTATATCATTTGATTATAACAATGTTAAAGGCAGCAAAGTGGCACAATTGTAAAGCATTGGATAGAATGCCTCACAGTGTTTGTTCTTGATTCTCTGCATTCTAGTTTCAAATCCTACCGAAGTCAACTTTGTTTTTCATCTGTTTGAATTCAATAAAAAGACACCAATCCAACCAATCCAAAGCAGTAGATTGGTAAAACTGTCAAAGAGTTGAACAAGATGTTTGCAACACTTGTTCTGGCTCAGTGTGTTCTGAAAGAATTACATGTGATGATACTGGAACCAAACTGTATCAGCTCAAGCTGGTGGCCTTTCTTTTGGATAAATACACAGGATACATAGAAAAGAGTCACTTGCGTGTTTGGCCAACTGCCAGTCTTTTTCAAAGAATCTTGCCCAGGCTTGTGCTTACATGTGAAAATGCATAGTCAGCTTTGACCAACAGAGGCTACCCCAAGGCTGCTTTACTGAGATTGATTTAGAGCTAAACAATAACAACAATGATATAATATTCAATAATTTTCTTCATTTAAGGAAATCAAGATTGAATCATATGCTTAATTAAGGTTTCATGACATTTCCATACTTCATACATATTTTATGTTAGAATATATATTTTGAAAAAATAATTATATTAAAAATATCACAGTATTAAGTTATCAAACCAATGTAGATATAGTTATGGTTATACAGTCGACTTAAATACAGCAGGCCATTTTCAAAATACATACATTATAAATTAGTTTTACCATATAATTAAATGATATATTATATAGTTAAACAAAACGAATACATTTTTCAGTGATAATACTGATGTTTTAACTCTTTAGCCAAATGTAATGCCTATTTATGCACATAGTTTTGAATCAATCATGCATTATCTTGTTGCTTCAAAAGTTTGATAATCCGACTGTATATTTTTAGAATGACACTGTAGAGAGGTTACATCTGGCCAGTTTGAGCACAAAACAGGTAGTATATTTGGGCCAGGTATGATCAGTTTAAATACTAAAGGGTTAAAATATATATTTTTTTTTAATTTACAACAGAAAGTAAGTCTTTCTCAAATTATGTATCAAACAAAGGGGAAAATATCCCAAGTAAGCCATATTATAAAATATAATATTGCAAAAGAAATTTCTTCTTAAAACAGATGTTACATCAACCTAAAAATATATATAATACAGACTCATCCTTTATTATTTTAACAGTGTTTGTCTTAAGCTAACCCTTTATTTATAAAGACGTGCAGAAAGAACGAGATGGAAAGAGAAATCCTTTTATAGAATTTGTATACCCAACTCAGTCAACATATCATTGGTTCATTATTTTAAGAGGTCTTATGACAGCTGTTCAAGAATCATAAGGTAACAGAATGTTGCAAATGCTGCTGATTCCACTGTACTTCTTCTGAATATTTAAGAACAACTCCACAAATAACACTCTGCTTTATTGCTGTAAAGCATTAATATGGATAAAAAAATATAGATAATTAAGTTATTCAAAAAATAAAGTTGGTGATTTTAGTACAATTTTACAGAATTATTGAATACATAGAGAAGTGACCATGTGATTAAGCACACACATGTACAAAATAATAATAATAATAATAATAATAATAATAATAATAATAATGATGATGATGGTTTCAAATTTTGGCACAAGGCCAGCAATTTTAAGAAGAGAGTGAAATCAGTTACATGGACATCATCATCATCATCATCATCGTTTAACGTCCACTTTCCATGCTAGCATGGGTTGGACGATTTGACTGAGGACTGGTGAAACCGGATGGCAACACCAGGCTCCAATCTAATTTGGCAGAGTTTCTACAGCTGGATGCCCTTCCTAACGCCAACCACTCAGAGAGTGTAGTGGGTGCTTTTACGTGTCACCCGCACGAAAACGGCCATGCTCGAAATGGTGTCTTTTATGTGCCACCCGCACAAACCAGTCCAGGGGCACTGACCCAAATATTAATCTGGTACTTATTTTAACAACCCTGAAAGGATGAAAGGCAAAGTTGACCTTGATGTAATTTGAACTCAGAACATGAATCAGAAGAAATAATGCAAAGTATTTTTTTTTTCCTGGTGCCGTAATGATTCTGCCACCCCAACATCTTAAGACTACTACTACTAGTAATAATAATAAATTTTTACAACTTATATTATGTTTTGTATGCAGTCTGTTATGAAATTATTAGTATTTATAATTCTTGCAAAACTATTTCTCTAATTACCAAGCAACTAATCATTTGATTGCTCGCTTCCAATTTCCTTCAATTATTTGTGTTTTATACAATTATTAATTAGCTACATTTTTCGTTTCTTTTCCAATTCCATTTTAAATGAAATTTAAGAATATCAGTAAGTATTATACTCTCAAATTTTGAATGAAATTTCAGATTAAAGCAATGCAAACAAGTAACAAGTGATGATGAATACTAACTATGAAACTAAACAGTATGACAGAAAACTTAAGGAATGTCAATTGAAACAATGTACAGAGCAACTTCTTAAATATCTTAGTGCATGACAGATGTCATATATTGCTGAAAAACCAACTGAAAAAACGCCATTATAGAGAATAATAGCTAAAAAGAAATTGCTACATTATCTGTTCTAACACACACACACACACACACATATGAATACAAAACAAAGGTGGAGAAAATAGTATTTGAATACTAACTGTAGAGTAAAATCCTATTTTATTAAAGCTGAAAAAAATTCACAAACAGCCACTCAGAGTTTCACATAACTATTCATCAGACAGTCAAGATTATTCAGAATACTATTCATGACTGTCTAACAAATGGTTATGTGAAACTCTGAGTAACAGCTTGTAAAAAGTTTTTTTACCTTTGATAAAATTATAAATATGTATATGAAATTTAAAAAGTAACTAAAAATTACATTTCAGTATACATTGAATGCTGGGTTAATCTGTAAGGTCAGTCTTTTGTACTTACCCATTATCCCAAATACAGTAAAGCTGTTTTTCATTTAGTTTTTTCTGCACCCCATTAGGAAGTCGTGCTACCTCTTCCAATTCATCAAAGGTAGGTGCAATGAAAACATCTCGAAATGTAACTTTTTCCTTAAAAGACAGAAAACACTAATAAAAGTCACCAAAAAACAAAATTAAGGAGGAATACAACTAAAAGGCATACATTTATTAAGACTGTTTCATGACAAATTGTAAGGCAGTGCTGGGGCATTGCCATCAGAAACAAGTATAATTTCTTTTACTGAAGGTTCCTTTCAATTCTATGCAGAGTTTAAAACTCTACACATAATGCACACCCTTGCATTCAAATGCATAAAAACTGTTTTTTTCACATGTTGCATCAGCTGCAGTAACATATTTTACACTAAATATCATAAGGAAATGAAAACAAAAAACAAAAGAAAACTCATGGGGAGAGCAAAATATTATAGCCATGGATGAAATAAATTTGTTCAGTATTATAAAGAAGGACATGCAAGACAAATTAAAATAATTAGTAAATGCAAAAAATATTACTTTCATAATTCTAAGAAAAAAAAATGATATGACGTAAAAAGAGAATTCAACGAAAATATTTCATTAAATTTTTTTTCATGTCACACCATCCTCCTGTACTCAATAGCAATGTTTCCTCGACTATTTGCTGTGGGTGTGCACTGAAATTTGCACTGTGTGCAATTTTGTGCTTGTTTGCAAAATATATATGCATCTATGGGAGTAACCATTGCTCAAATTTCTTCAATTAAAAAAAATCTGATTTCATTTTGAAAACCTTGTGTGTGCACATTCTTTCCTTTTCTTAGCTGTGAAAGTTGTGCGTGAAAGCTTAGGCGCACAGCTTAGAGAGAACACTGGTCATCATGTGTCTTATTCCTGGAATGGTGAGCAGAAACCTCCTATGGGGCAAGTGGATAACAGGAGAAATCTTCAGAGGAAGAAATTCTGTCAAACAAGTGTATGATGTCTCAGCTTGGATCTGAACTAGGAACCATTACAAAGGAAAAAGTTTCATAGGTAACACAACAGAAATAGATGTTCAAATCAAATGATCAGTGAAACATCACACACACACACACACACACACACACACACACACACACACACACACACACACACACACACACACACACACATATGTGGTAAGGGAGAGAGCTGGAGATAGAGAGAGAAAAATCAAAAAAAGAATTGTGGTCTGTGCAAATGCTAAGGACAGGTGGTAAACAAGAAAAAAACAAGTGGAATAACTAAATATTTTACCATAAACTAAAATGCAATGATAAAAATAAATGGAAAAATATGAAGATCATAATTTTCCTGATTACTAATCTAATATTTAGAGTGTATATTTATACTAACATATTGTACATATATACCAGTGGCTTTCTTGGTTAAACTCAAGTTAAAAAATAATGAGTTGTATTTCAAATCCAGTCTGAGCCATATCCAGGAATAAGACACTTAGTGTCTATCAGAGAATGAACCAAGTAAAACAGCACAGATACAGTCGTTTTATTTTTTTGCTTGTTTCAGACACTGGACTGCAGTCATGCTGGAGCACTCCTTGAAGGTCTTAGTCAATCAAATGATCTCAGTACTTCTTTTAAGTTTGATACTTTTTCTCTATCAGTCTCTTATTGTTAAACTGCTAAGTTACAATGACACAAAACACAATGACTATCAAATGGTCAGAGGTAAATGCAAAGGCACACACACACACACACATACACACACACACACAATGGGTTTCTACACAATTCCAACTATCAAATTCTCTCATAAGACAATGGTGAGCCTGGAGGCTTATAGAAAACATTTGCCCAAGATGCTGTGTAGTGGGACTGAACCCAATGCCACATAGTTGCAAAGCAAACTTCTTAACCATATGACCATGCATAGACCAATTGTAAATATATTGTAAACATATACTTTAAAGTTGAGATTAATAGTCTAGAAAATTATCATCTTAATAAGACTAACTCTTAGCAGTCATCTGAACATTTAATATGAAAATTTCTTACAAGAAAAATATTTTTCTAAAGATGGATATAAAATGCAGGAAACAATTCAATGTGTAAAAGGATCTTATAGTTAAATACAAATGGAAGATAAATTAGCCTAAAGTCCCCCTTTGTCGACTCTTTTCTAAAAATGATTGCCACTTTTATTTTTGATCAACATTTAAATGTTACCGTAATTTTCAGCAGTTTCATATCAAACTATAAAGATTTAAACTATGCCTTTTGTTCATGACTACATAAATTAGCAGAATTTGTCTTAGATAAATAAAAATTCTCATGTATTTCTCTTTGATATCTTCCTCAATGATGAACCTGATATCCTAAAGACTCACTTGGACTTTGCCTTCATGCAATGTATGTAGGGCATGTCAGTTTGCTGGAGCCAATCTTGTCTAAATTGTGTTCAGAGGAGTTGAATTCAGTACCTCAAACCAATAAAACACTTGTCAATTTTATAACTAATATTGGTGAGTTGTTTAACCCTTCAGCTTTTAAACCAGCTATATCTAGCCCAAATATTCTTCCTGTTTTATGTTCAAACTGACCACATCCAGCCTCTCACATCTATCCGACACAATGTCATTCAAGGCATTAACAATCATATCATCAAAATCTTAAAGCCATGAGATAATGCTTGATTAATTAAAAACAACGTGAATCAACGAGCATAACATTTGACAGAATAATCTGATTGCTAAAGAGTTAACCAATATTTTAACACCCTAACCACACTTCCTTTATCTTCTCTGTATGAAAATATATAGAATTATAAAGTGCAGGCATAGTTGTGTGGATAAAAAATTTTGCTTCACAACCACATGGTTTTAGGTTCAGTCATTCTGCAATGGCACCTTGAGTAATTCATTTCTGCTACAGCCCTGGCCTGCTAATGCCTTGTGAGTAAATTTCATAGATGGAAACTGTTAGATACTGTAAGATACTGTAAGAATTTACTCATCTCTCTAGATCAAGCCATGAAGTTATGTTACTATAAGTATTCCGTAAAGGAAAGCTTATATCATCAATATTACTTTACAGTTCACTTTCTTGCATGAGGTGAAAGATTTTAATGCATATTTTTTAAGGCTGAATGAATTTACTGTTACCAACCCCAACCTGTTTCCAAACAATATAATATTTCCCATAGTCCATCTAATATGAACCTCAATGACATGTTTTCACTGCAGACACAACACCATTTTCCAAACAAAAATGGTGTGCATGTGTGTGCACTTGCAAGTGTGTGTGTGTGTGTATGTGTGTGTTTGTCTTGGCATTTGTGCACTGCTTGTAAACAAAGTCATCAGTTATACAAAAACATTATCATTTGTCAGTAATCTTCTGTGAAAACATGTCTGATCATCAAGTCCTTCATGTCTGAAAGACAGCGGGGAATATTACCTTTCTTGTAAACTAGTAAGGATTAACATAGTGCACATCCAGCCAGAGAAAAACATGCCTCTATAAATTTTGTCTGACCAATGCAAGCATGGAAAAGTAGAAGTTAAAACGATGACAACAATGACAATAAAAGCTTTTCTTTACAGAATGCTTATAGTGACATAACTTCATAACTTAACCTAGAGCTATGAGTAAATATATGAACACAGTTTGCTCTTTGGCAAACAGAAAAAGCTTTGAAGCAATCATGCCATATTCAGTTAATGCAACAAATACAATAAAACCATTTGCAAGTCATTCAATAATAACACAAATAGGCATAAAAAATGAGAGCTTGAAAATATCACTCTCACAGAAGTCAAGAATCTGAGTCAGCCATCCAATAAACACCGAATTCAATATGGTATATTGGAATGGATCAACTGAAATAACTTCAGATTGATCAGCATGCTGATGTAACCATTTATTATTATACTTATGAAAACAGTTTGTACAGCTATATAACAATATTAGCTTAAACAAATTAAACAGAGTTCTGAAAACAAACATCAGAGAACTACTGGGTTAATTAATTGATAAGCATTATTCATAATTCAGTAGGTTCTTGTGTAGAAAACAAAGACAAGAACTTTGCTTTAGTGACATTATGACAATAATATTAATGACTGTAAAACACAAGAAATTATTACATTGGTCCAAGAAATCTAAGACAAATATAAGTATATTTGAGTAACTTTTAATTTCTTTTCTACTTTAGGGGTTTCATGTATTAAGAAAATTGTTGAAATATGTATTTTGTAGAAGATTGTTCTTATGACCTTGGATAAGCAAATACTCTCCTCACTCCTTCTCTCTCTCTCTCCTTCTTTGTGTATGTGTGTGTATGCATGCACATATGCATGTGTACATGTATATATGCATTTAAGTATGTATGTTTACATGAATGAATGAGTGAACAAATGAAAGGAAACAGTACTCAACACGTTTGGTTGGAATTACATGGATTTAATAACAGTTTAACTCAGCTCAACATTACATTCGTGGGTGTAGGACATGTCCACCTCCTCAGAACATCTGATCAGGTCTTTGCTTCCCAGCCATGTGGTTTCAGGTTCAGTCTCACTGTGCAGCGCCTTGGGCAAGTGTTTTTTAGTACGACCCAGGATGGACAAAGTTATGTGAGTAGATTTAGCAGGTGGAAACTAAAAGAAGCCTGTTGGACACACACACACACACACATACATATACTCATTCAAACTCAAATGTGTTTGTAGGACTTGAATGACCTCTTGTACTCTCTCCTTCCAATTTGTGTGCTACTTTTGAGGGTGATAAGCTGAAAAAACTTGGGCACTTGCTTAAAGATTTCCAATGCCTATTATTATTGGGTCCTCAAGAATCCACTTTTTTCTAGTGACAGGACACAAGATTTGAATCCAAAATGCATGGAGCCACACAACATAAACTTCAAGACATTCCACTTGAAGCTCTACAAATTCTGCCAAGATTATACAATATAGGTACAAATATAGCTGTATCTATATTAGTTGTGTGGTTAGAAAGCTTGCTTTGAAACTATGTGGTTTTGAGTTCAGTCCCACTGCATGGCACCCTTGGGTAAGTGTCTTCTGCTATAGTCCTAAACTGACCAATGCCTTGTGAGTGAATTTGGTAGATAGAAACTGTGTGGAAGCCTATCATATGCATGTATGTATGTATGTATGTATGTATGCATGTATGTATGCATGTATGCATGCATGCATGCATGTGTGTGTGTATTATATATATATATATATATATATATATATATGTGTGTGTGTGTGTGTGTGTAGAAGGTTGAAGAGGAACACACAAGTTGATATGTATAAGGTAAATAAGACAAGGTAGGAAATGCTAAAATAATTTGATCATGAAAACCCTTTTAGTACTGGTTTCAGTCATTGAGACTTTTTCAACTTAGAGTAAAGTATGAAAAACATTAAATTGTGGAAAAATTAAATGAAAAGATTTTTTAAAAAAATATTTCCATAGTATTCAAATACAAGGGGCATTTTCCTTGTTTCTACCTGTCTCTATTTCTCTCTTTTTTTACTCTTGTGGGTTCGATATATATATATGTGTGTCTGTGTGTGTACGTATGTCTTGTGTGTGTATTTGTTACCAGCATACTCTCACCATTTGACAACCAATGTTGGTTTGTTTATGGCCCCATAAATTAGTGGTTTGACAAAAAGAGACTGATAGAATAAGTATCACATTTTAAAAAAGCATAAGTTGATTTGTTGAACTAAATCCTTCAAGGCAGTGCTCCAGTATGGCCACAGTCCAATGATTGAAACAAGTCAGAGGTAAAAGAAAGAATTGATTTATTCAGCTCTCCATCGTAACTTAGCTACTGGTCTACCTCTTCATTAACATCATCTTCAGTGTTTGTTGTTTTCAAAACCTATATACTCAGTCCTTTATTCTAAGGACTTCTAACTTTCACCTTTCTCATATGCTCCAGAAATAACTAGTCTTCAAACTTTCAAATTGTGTAGTAATCATATCTATTTAAGCCATTCTTTCTATGCTTCTTATGCAAGAGAAGAGAGCCTCAGGTGTTATCTGCTGCATTATTCTTCTACAGTCATAATGATAACAAAAATTACAACAATTATAGTTAGTTCTGCTGATGTACGAATGTAAAACAAGACATTTATCTTACAGGCTGTTCCTTGTTAGCATCTCCATTGGCAGCATTTGTTTGTTCTGCATCATTGTCTGTGATAGAGGCAGGAAGAACAATTGGGAATTCTCGCCAATGAAATAACATCTTCTCTGCAAGCTAAATTGTAGAAAGACAAAACAATGAAAGTAAAAGAATAGCTGTTTTTCTTTGTAACAAAGAGATATTTATAAATATTTTTTTTTCAAATATTATTACTTCTAGCTAGAACATGCTGTGTTGAATATTGCTGGAAGATAATACCTTTCTAATCAATTTAGCTTAGTAAATAACTAGTTGCCTATTTTGCATTAATCTCATGTTGCTGTTGTTTAACCCTGGGTTAACTCTGATCAAGCAAACTTATTATCAGACGCATTTCAGCTGCAATCATCCCATCATTTTGTTTTCATAGATATAATCATCATCCTCATCGTTGTTTAACGTTTGCTTTCTATGCTAGCATGGGTTGGACGATTTGACTGAGGACTGGCAAGCCAGCAGGCTGCACCAGGCTGCACCAGGCTCCAATCTGATCTGGCAGAGTTTCTACAGCTGGATGCCCTTCCTAACGCCAACCACTCCGAGAGTGTAGTAGGTGTTTTTACGTGCCACCGGCACGAGGGCCAGTCACATGGTACTGGCAACGGCCACGCTCAAAAAGGTGTTTTTTATGTGCCACCTGCACGGGAGCCAGTCCAGCGGCACTGGCAACGACCTCGCTCGAATGATTTTCTAACGTGCCACCAGCACAAGTGCTAGAAGGCAACACTGGTAAATGTATCTAAAATTGTATTCTTCCTTTTTTTTTTAAGATGGTAGGAAGTGATGAGGCACAGAGACATAGCTTGTTATTTCTAGCAAACAGAAAATCTACCCCTGAGCACATTTTTCAAAATTGGCACCTTTTCAACAATTTTTTGTGCAATAACAGTCAAATCTGTTTACTATGTTTTTTTTTTTTGTTTTTTTTTTGTTAATCACATGGAAGAACTTTCGGGTGTCATTGCTTTATTTGACCAACTTCCCGTGTTTTTGCTCAATCTCCTGTGATGTGTTGGTGACCGCTGATATCTGAAGAACCAAAATAAACCCTGATGTCATAACCTCTTAACACTGGACAATCCCATGGAGTTTCATCTTATTCATGTCACACCAATATCAGTAGTTGTAATACAATTATGCATACCATAACTAATGAAATATATCGTGTGATATAAGAGAAATGAGTTTTAAATTGTTTGATATGTGTCACAACACCCTTTTTTTTATATATATTTGCTCCCCATAACTTTAGAATGTGGCTATGCTACTGTTTCCTTGATAGATCAGATGGCTACTTTTTACTTTTACATTCCATTTGAAATAATAAAAATAATTTGAAAATTTTCAATATAAAAATCTTCTAAATTAAGAGATTCTCCAAATTGAACCTAATTAGGTTTAATATTCCCATTTTAAATTATAATAATATATAATGAACTTATTGTCTACAGTGCTCAAGTGCACAACAATTTAATATTAAAATGCCATTTTTTAGCACATTATATGGAGTGTGCAATAATAGTTTTTCTCTTCTTTTCTTGTGATTGGCTTAGATTTTAGTAAGAAATTATTAATTCTGTTCTTAATCAATACCAGAGATATTCTGTGGGATTGGATAAGTTTGCATGCCGAGAGGAGAAAATGAATTTAATGTTTCTGGTCTATCGAAACCATCAAACTTCTTTATCTCCACTAAACTGATTTATCCACCACAAGGTTCAGTTCTTGTGATGTAGTGGCTTGTGTGCCTCATTGACCCTGAGATCTATGCCAGCAGTGCATAAGCTCCAGGTAGGTCAAAGAATAGAGACCAAACAAATATGGACTACCTCTTCACTAAGGTAAAACTGGGTTTGTGTAGGGCCAACAGCTCTACCTAGAAAAGGAGCAAAGTTACAGATGCCAACAAGACCTGGAAGAAAAAAAGACAACCCAGAGTCAAGACGAGTAGAGAAAAGTTGTCAATGGCCTATTTTCTGCAAGGAGCAAAGGGAATAATTTTTTAAAATACTGATTTATACAAACTAGTTTAGATTCTAAACAGTTTAGATTCTAAAAGAAAAATCAGTGAAAAACTTCATTGAATCAATTTTTGCTGTGTCCTATTAAACTGTGATCTATTAAAGCAGTGTTGTTGAACAAAGAAAAGAAGAAGCATTGATAAAAATATTTCTTTTAAATTGCTTTAAAGCTCAGAAATAATTCAAAATAGTCAAATTATAAATTATGAAGTCATAATTTACTCTGTACATTGTATTTATGCAAAATATAAAAATTATTTTACGTACATTCTTAATGGAGGACATGACACCTGCCATTTCAGAAGGCACGTCTGCAGGGTCATATTGGAAAAGAAGTTGTTCTTTCTGAAATAAAATATATAAATAAAACATTTTAAAACAATATGATTAAAACAACTGTCTGTTATTGAATAACAGAAATTTATAACATTCTTATACAGTAGTAAACAGTACTATAAGAACAATACTAGCAATCTGAGGAAGCATTTTATACTCTCTATAGCTTTTTTTGATATTGTGTGCTGTGATGTAGATACTATTGTTGCTCATGTTTCTAGGAAGAAGAAATAGAAGATAACAGAAGAAGAATTTGTGGAAAGAAGTTCTCAATGACGAGAGCAGAGATAGCAATGATGGCGAAGATGATGAACCATTGCCCAAGAAACCCAAATTCTCAGTTGTATGAGAATCATTTTGATAATTTCATATTATACATTGACTTGACAACAGAAACTGATATTCAGCAATATTATCAACATTTTAGAGGCTTAAAGGAACTCATTAGTCAGAATTAGCATTAGCAAGTAAATAACAGAAATTTGACTCATTCTCCAAATTCATCCCAACTCTGCTATAACTGTTAATCCTGTGGATGATATGGATTAACCACCTACTGTTGATTCAATACTTACATCCTTAGTCACCTCATATTTCTACAAATAGGGGACAAGGACCAATGGAGTATCATAGCTTTACTAAATAACAATAAGCGTTATCACTTTTATTTCTATCTCTACTTTCACTACATTAATCTAATAAACCATCTACTACAGGTAACAAGCTACAGCACAAACTTCTTAATTTTTACATACTGCAATGTTAAATAATTTTATAAGATATTTCCAGTATTACCAACAGAGTTACACATACTAAATCTAGAAAATGTAACTTTTAAATTGTAGTTTATCATACAAGTAAAAGAAAACTATGTCAATGTATTTTTAGATTTAGGATCTCTTTATAACATATGCTATAGTTCTCCCCTTCCACATACTTTACCTGGTCCTGCATGCATGCATACAAGCCCAGACAGCTAGTATGAATCTGTGTTTTCTTGAAAACATGATAATGTCTCAATTTTAATTTTGCCATAAACAAAGATTTCCTTATTAGTCCTTCATGCTTTGCTTCAAACAATAAGTTTCCAAAGCCCTTCAATATTGCAAAACTTACCCAGTCTTTTTCAATGAAATGATATTGGTGGTAATTGCTTGTGTCATTTTATTGACTCTCTCTCTCTCTCTCTCTCTCTCTCTCTCTCTCTCTCTCTTCCTTTTTCTTTCACACATATGTAGACAAAAACTAAAGTATTAGTCATGGAAAATATATTAATAGCAAAATGTAACACAAAAGCTCAATACACAAAGAATGAAAATGAACTCTAGTAACAAAATAACCACAGTCACTAAGGCTAAGCTATTTCCTCATTGTTGAAAGAGACTTCATTTTAATTGTCAAATATATTTCAAATTCTACTACAACAAATGAAAACCAGAGAATATCTTAATGATTTTCACCTACAATAAAACAGCAATAGCATGTGTCACCATACTCATTTCACTATGAAGACTGAGAAAGTCTTGAAACTTTTCCTTTTTTATCAATTTATTTAGATATTAAATATGTGACCCAGCTCCACTCAATAAGTCAAATGCTAGGTGAGTTATAAGTTATCAGTTACACAACAAATTACAACAGAAATATGTTCACAGAAACACGCAGATGCAACTCAACACAATTTCTTCCAGATATTGGTAACCATAATAATTAATAGCTATGGTACTTTGCTATTATCAACAACCAACTTTTATTTATTAAAGGATTAGGTTATAGATTATTAACCAAAAAATTTCAAACTGAATCTTTAATTCTCAAAACACCAAGAAATCAGTTATAATTGAGATTATGGAAGCAGAACATTTTCAATGTTTCCAGAAGTGACTTGAGTATGCTGCCCACAACATACTTTCCCCAAATAAATTCAGCCAAATATAACTTCAGGTGTTGACGTGCAGTTCATCAGTGGTGTTTGCTGTGCCATTTAGCTGATCTCCACATTCACTCAATGATCTCAGTGTGAACACCACTGTGCTGATCAAATGAAGATATAAGTGAAGATTCACTTTGAAGTGCTCAAATCCAACCTCTTCAGCTTCTATTGTCTTGTAGACAGGTCAATTATCTGAGCAAATGATAGAGCTTTTTTCTATGGTATTCATTGTTGTTCCTTCACTACAATCACCAACTATGACCAAAAAGTACTTGATCATCTCCTAACAGAGTCCTCCAAAGATCCACTGCTGAGGAAACATATGAACAGTATTGTTCTTATGCTTAGTGAACAAGCTCTTGATTTCAATGATTAATCCTTTGTCTCTGATCTTATCTCTTGGCTCAAGTATTTGGTGCAAATTTATTGCATGTAGTTGTTCCAGTTGAACAGTTGTGTTCTTGTTTATGCCTCATTCCTCCTCACAAAACTTGACTGACATCACTTCCTTGGACCAGCAATATAAGAAGTGGTTGGCTGTCGTAAACAGTAGATGACTATCAGTGAACCAATTTCCAGTATGCATGTTGACCTGCTTTTGAGAAGTGGACTTCCTGCAATCCCACAAAACATACAAACCAAAGTACAGTTTCCTTTCATGACTGAGGCAGAGAAAAGATATTCATTCTAACAAAAAAAAAAAACTAAAAATACCAGAAAAATGTTTAGTTATATTTATCTTTTAATAAATGATAAGTTGGTTGTTTATAATAGAAAAACACTATAGTTATTATAGTGGCACAAAATGCATTCAAATACTGACCATAGAAAGATAAAGAAAATTTTCTCTTCTTTATATTTGTTAACTTTTTCATAGGTATTAAGCAAAATATTTCATCCAATTACATGTTAGGAGGGGGTGGTCATCAAACACAGCTTGCTGGGTTTTTATTGTTTTTGAAATAGCTCTATATTAGCATGGATTGACTGATTCTTCAAATACAAATATTCATCTGAACCTGTTGAAGCAAGTATTTTTACAGCTGGTTGCCCTAACTATCCTTAAATATAAATTAGGAGAAACAGTTCGTTTTCTAGGTTAATAGTGTACTCATTGACAAATAAAACAGAATAGTTATGCTTAAGTTTGAAAACAGTACTTTGCTTGTTAGTGGTCCTGTATTTTATTGGAAGTCATTGTGTTTATTAATATTACTTTATCAAGAGAGCAGTTGTTTATTTAGAGCAGAGACTCTCAAACTTTTTGGGTCACCGCCCCGCCTCAGGCCACATAATACCCTCAGCGCCCCCACCCCTATTTTTATCTATAAATAAATATTTTATATTTTATTAATTTATATATACTATGAATCATTTGATATTTAATATAATATTATATAACTTGTATACAATACTATAATAATATTATAATAAATTCATAGCATCCCCCAATTCACTGCCTTCCCCCTAACGCCTCCTTTTTTTCTACTGCCCCCACCACCACCACATACACACTTAGGCACCAGCACCCACCTGCTCACTGGGGGGGTGGTAGCACCCACTTTGAGAACCTATGATTTAGAGTCACACAAAATGCTTTGCTATATTTAGTTATGATCATTTGCAGTCAGAGTTCAAATCCAGCCAACATCAACTTTACCTTTCATCCCTTCTAGTACCTGTCAATTATTGAGGTCAATGTAATCAAGTACACTCTGTATCAAAAGGTGTGATTTTGCATGTCTGCTAAGTTCACCGTCATCGATTCACTGTTTTTGATTTTAATATAACAGTTTTTAACTATTAATGGTGAGATACTATGGATATATTTTCTTGGTAAACTTTCCTGTAATTGTGATTTTTTACCAATGTTAGAAATCAAAATTATATAATCAAGGACAAAGTCAAGTATGACAGGGTTTGAACTCAGAACCATATTGAACAAATGCATCACTAGATTTAATTTCTTCTCTCATGCTTTCATGTTCAAATTCCATTGTGGTCCCTTTCAGAGCCTAAGATAATGAAAATATGTACTTGTAAAATACTGGAACTGATTCAGTGGACCATACCTTTCCCCATACACTCTTAACTTGAAGCTAAAGACAAATATCAATATATTTTTACTTCAAAAATTTAAAGAAAAAACAATACTAGAATTTATTTTTGTTTTCAATGTGAAAAACAAATATTAAACATGTTTCAGATTGACATTTGGTTTATTAATCTCAGCCTGATCTTTAAAAAGAATTTTAATTGACATAAAAAAATAAAACCTAAATGTTTTAAAGTGTCAATGGTTATATACACAAATTATAATGGAGACTACATCTTCCACATGAGATGAAACTTGGCAAATATTTGTGCACAGATATTGAATTCATTTAAAGAAAGAACAAAGAGGTTTTTAACTACCGATTATTGAAGAAATTATTTAGTGTGCTTAAATGATTCAATACAGAAAATTTTATGATCATAACAATGATAATGACAAACATAATAACACATTATCACATACACAAACAATTAACTAAAAATCTCAAATTAAAATGCATGGCTAGAGAAAGAAAAACAAATTTGACGAAAATTTGGCGCCAGACTATTTGGATAGAAATTTAAAGAAGAAATTTTTAAAAATCTAATTTGTACCATAAATGATGTAGATTAAAAATAATTTAATATCAAAACAATGTACATAAACTGAACCCAAATTTCTAACCTAATCCATAATGCACACTGGTTAAAATTAAATCTTGCTGTCATGAAAATTATTCTAAACTTGAAGGATTCTAATTTGATCATTAATTTCAAGGAAAAGTGGACAAATTAAAATATAATTTTTCAGTAAATTAATAGAATAATCCCAACTAAAATAAGTAACGGAATCTACTGGCGTTCATTCAGAACCATGGGTTTAAAGCTGTGTTATACTTTTGGATAAAATGAGTTAAACTTATTTTCTGGTCCATAGCTAGAGAATATGTTTTAGACTTCCTACGGAAATTGAAGGCAATAGACTAACATCCTATGCAATGCAAGACTTGTCTTTCATTCACTCTATACTAGATAAAAATAAAAATAAAAAAGAGCTAAGCACCAGACCTATGAAGCATTAAAACATCAAATTCTAATTTTCTGCTGGAATATATGGCAGTTTCTATTACAAGTACAAGCCAATTCTATAAATATTCATATATTACTTTGGTATTTCTAAATAGAGAGACTTTCAAAGTAGGAAGCTAGTTTGTAAACAACATCAATAAAAAAGGAGAAGAGTGTAATTAGAGCAGCCTACAGATAACAATTTCAAAAAATAAATCACTGAGGTTATTGCTGTATGATTGATTTCAAAATGAAATAAACACATGGAACAGTTTGATAAAGAGGGGTCTTTTTCTTCTTTTTTTAATGGGTTCAAAACCATTACAATAACTAATGCCTTAATGGTGTTAGGTTGACTCTCTTGATTTTTTGGTTTTTACTTTTTAATCATCAACTTTAATTTAAAAAGACAACAATATCTTCTAACCATACTTTCTGGGGTTTTTTTTTTTTTTTGGTTCTTACACTGTTTTCCCATTATCAGCTCATCTATTTTTCCATGTACATCCTAACAATTATTGACTGTGTATCATGTTCTTTTCTCCCTCTCAAAACTGACCAATTTATTTATGAAAATTTAAACAAAACAAAATGCATTAACTTACGCAAAACAATTATTTTGCTTGTTTGAAAAAATGAATTTTTCTTGAAATAAATTTATATATTTTGAGATTACTACTGGATAATTTTAACAAGCAACTTGAAAATAGTTGTAGCAAAAAATGTTTTGATAAATGCTTTAGTTGGCAAATCAAAACCAAAAACTTATTTCTTCTTGCTGATGTATCAAGTTCATTTTATAGTCTCAGTTATTTCCAATTGCTTTGGGTTTACATTCCTTTCTTTAATAAAATAATTATCTTGTAATTTGTAAGTAAAAAAAGAAATTGAAGAATTCAAAAACAACAACAAATAATTCTGCTTGAAAAACAATTCTCCACAATAAAACATATATTCAAAAGCTTTATTTTTGTTATAAAGATTCCATCGCCGTGTGAATTTAGTATTCAACTATTACTATTATTCCTTACAATACACATTATCTTTCTCTTTCTCTAAGTCTGTTTTAAAAACTGTCTCATGTGAATACTGTATTCTTTCTAACACAAACTGTACTCACACAAAACATGAACTAGTGTACAGATAATATCAATACTAAAGTGATATAAAATACTTTACTGAAACAATGTTTCAGCTTTTATAACTATTTCAAGCCACTCCTTTCATTGAATGCAATTTATCAATAATCATGCTGTTCAAAATCTGTTTCTATTATTTAAGAAAAGAAGAAAAAAAAAACAGTTTAAAGAAAGCTATTTGAAACATCTGTATTTTAGCGTAAGTTCCTCTATCCTATTTGAGGAGTTTAATAACATGGCTTCAAAGTTAAAAGGCATTCATAAAACAATACATTTTCTCTGTTGATAGGTTGGCCTCATTATCAAATGAGCTGATTATGTTAATTCATAGAATCCCGAAGTCACAGAGCAGAATATCCTGCTTATAGACTAAGTGAATGAAGGTGAAAAAAGCCCCCACATTTTGTATTGAAAAATAGTACTGATAAATGCAACAACTGTGTGTAAGGAGGGGAAGGAAGTGAATGAATAAAACAAAAAAAAAAATAGGGAAAAAGGGAAGGAGGAACATAGATAATTTGTGAGAAAATAGGATGAGTTTATTTCTTCGTGTTGTGATAAACAGAACAAGATAAAAATTGTACAGTGTTTGATTAATAAAATTTGTAATGTATACGAAAGGTGACTATGAAAACATGGACAAATGCATAAAAATGCATTTACAAATAAATATATATTATAACCTTTTGGACATTCCACTAACAAAACTGGAATTTTAATTTCTTTCAAGATTGTGACAAAATAAAGGAGTAAATAATATAGTAATTTTTTTTAAAGTTAAATTACTTTGAAAAGCATAAAAATCAAATGATAATTTTCATTTTACTTTTTGCAAACACAGATTTATAAAAATAGTTAAATAAATAAATGGATGAAAAACAGATAGTGATTAATGGTAAACACAAATGAATAAAATAAAGTGCTTAGTGAATGAGATCTTGAGAAAAATATAAATCGTTAGAATATGCAAAAATAAACCTAGGAAATTCTAGATTTCAATCATTTGAACTTTTATTTAACTGGTTAAAATGCTGATGATAGCTGAAATATATTTGTCCTTAATTTTCTTTCCTTTTTCCTTTTTTACATCACTATCATAACCAATTTCAACTTATAGATGAGAATGTATCTGAAGCTGGATGAATTGTATGACTTTCTTTTCATAGAAACCACTAAAAGTGCTGATTGATTAGCTCAATATAGCAAAATAGATCTTCTTTCACAAATGCCTTACTATCTCATTTTGTGTGTGTGTATGTGTGTGTGTGTGTGTGTGTGCACGCGTGCATGCATGCACACACACATGCATTCATGCACATGTGTGTGTATTACCCTACCATCTTTCGATTAGAAATGCTAATTAAATCCTTTGTTTGATAAGCAACCTCTAAGCCATCGATCCACTCAGGCAGAGCTGATCACAACTATCCAACACCAATAACTTTTGACACATCTCTAATGATTAATAGAAATTTATGACAGTAATTAATTTAACTTTTTTTTTCCCTTTTTTGCAATGTAAAAATTGCCAATGATTCTCAAATCTGATGTAAAACAGAGTGTAAGCTGTAGCTCACACAAAACCATCTTTTGCTTACCTAATGAACTGTTTACAATAATCACAGTTAGAATCAAATGACAGTAGGCAGATATCAGTGGACCAAACTTCAAACGTTTTGTTTTTTGTTTGCATAGCAGCTTTCCATCATTTAATAAAGTATTCGGTGGAAGTTGGCTTACAGCTCTTGGAAGTGTATTAGATGTAGAAAGACATTGCTAGGAGTGGCACCTGCAGTATTTTTGGTGGGATCACAGGTTAAACTGATCTGCTGACCTACATAATCATAAAAGAATTAACAAAGTCCAGACCAATTAGCAGATTAAATGACTAAAAAGTATGTGTGTTGCTGTATAAATTGGGTGTTATAGGAATAGCAATGTTTATAGGAGTTAATTAGATGTAAATCATGCTCAAATACTATGTTAGTTTTATTAAATAAAAAGGAGGATGAATGTATTGGGAGAATGCAAACTTAATGACAAAACTAAGTAGATGCTGTCATAAGAAGTAACCATAAGAGATCTCCTTGCTAAAAACTTTTATTTAATGAATAAAAGATACCCCTCAGTATCCAGCTTTAGTAAGGTAGAGCACTTGGCCATCATGTCTGATGTGTTGGTCTCAACTTTAACCCTTTAATATTTAAACCGGCCATATCTGGCCCAAATATTCTCCTGTTTTATGTTCAAACTGGTTAGATCTGGCCTCTTACACCAACCCTACAATATCTTTCTAAACATTAACAGTTACCTCATCAAAATCTCAAAGCTACAAGATAATGCAAGATTAATTCAAAACAATGTGAATAAATAAGCATTACTTTTGACAGAATAATGTGAATGCTAAAGCGATAAATGGGACAGAATTGTAAACAGCATGGAGACAAACATTTTGTAAGTCGATTTTAATACCTTTGAAGACATAAGAGCTTATTGGAGAGAGAGAGAATAGTATATTTCTTTCAAGTCAATCTTTTATTTTTTACTTGTTTCAGTCATTGGACTCCAACCATGCTGTGGGACACCACATTAAAGGGCTTTAGTCAAACTAATCAACCATCAACCACAGTACTTTATTTTTTAAAATCTGGTACTTATTCTATCATTCTCTTTTGCAGAACTGTTAAGTTATAGGGACATAAATAAACCAACACCAATCATCAAGCAGTGGGGAGACAGACACAAATACAACAACATGCATGCATACACAGAGTTGAGGTACATGGCCTAGTGGTTAGAGTGTTACATTCACAATTGCAAGATTGTGGTTTCAAATTCCCAAACCAGCAGTGTATTGTGGTCTCAAGCTAAACACTTTATTCACATTACTCCAATCAACTCAGCTATATAAATGGGTAACGCTGCAACAGACTGGTGGAATATTGGGGAATATTGGCATGACCACCTAACCAGCAGGATGCCATCATTCAAAAGCTACAACAATGTGATGAAGTGCATTGTAACTGGCAGTGTATAACAACATCTGATTGTCTGGTCAATATCATCACACACACACACACACACTCATATGATGGCCTTTTTCCAGTTTCTGACTACCAAATCTACTCACAAGGCTTTCCTCAGCAGGGGGCTATAGTAGAAGAGACTTGCTCAAGGTGCTATACAGTGAGACTGAGCCCCAAAGCATGAGATTGGGAAGCAAACATCTTATCTCACAGTCATGCCTGCGTCTAAATTATGTGTGCCTAGAGAGGAATTGTTTTCTTTTGCAAGTTCTTTTTTAGAAGTAAGACATTTTGAAGGAAGCAAATGATGAGAATTATTGTTATTTTGAAATTTACAATGCAATGCACAAAGAATTGACACTGTTCATTAAAAATACATTTTTACTAAAACAACGATTATATTGAAAGCTGAGTGATACACTTCATAATGTAGATTTTTGTTATGATCTTCCATGGATTACTGCATACAAATGATGTTATCTAAATACCGGTGGATAGATTTCTATTATACTACTAAATAATTTAATTTATCCCTTGTTGAAAACATGACAACTTTTGTTAGCTAAATGGAAGTCTTGTTTACTGATACAATTGTCCTAAGGCTAGAAAAGCAGTACAAGGACAGGTTTTAATCTCTAGTGTTAGCTTATTAAAAGACATGTCACATGTCAACCTTGCTGAAATATGTATGTTGTGATATAATATGTATTAACTTGTCAATGATATGTACTAGTAAAACATCAAGAGGTGTACGAATGTTGACAGTACTTGAGAAATCAATGACAAGGCATCATTTCTGGTTTTTGCTTTTGTTACTACAGCTTGAGTTCAACATAGGGACTTATTTCAGTTCTATAATGCCTTCTTTTGATTATTTTGGTTATTTATTTCTTGTTATGAATTTGTAATTGACCACAGGATATCATCAAGTAGGTGCAATAGTAGATTTGTTGTTTAGATTTAAATTAGTGAAGAGTGGTTGTGTGGTTAAGAATCTTGCTTCTCAACTATGTAGTCTTGAGTTCAGTCCTACTATGTGGCACCTTGAGCAACTGTCTTTTTACTTTAGTCCCAGACCAACCAAAGCTTTGTGAATGAATTTGGTCAATGGAAACAGAAAAAAAGCATCATGTATATATGCAGAGGGGGTACTCTTCTTTTTGGTAAGATGTGATAACTGTAAGCAAACAATGCAAGTGATGTCCTTTATCTTCTCTCTTCTGTGAAAAATGTCTAGCTATGAAAAATATTACCTTATTTGGAAACATTCCTCCCTTAGTTGGAAGAAGGGTGAAAAAGAAGGGCATCTGGTCATAGAAAATCTCTCTCAACACATTACATCTGACTCATGCAAGCATGGAAAAATGGATATTAAATGATGACAATAATGATGATGTACAAAATAGAATCTTGCAGCAAGCAAAATTTATCAACACAAGAAGGGTTTCAGGGCCTTTAAACTTACAAGCCACTGAAGGATGTTGAAACATGAAATGTGGTCCAAATATAAAATCTGGGTAGAAACTAAACACAACTAAGAGCAACTGCTGTTTATACAACTTTTCAGCATATCAACTATATTCCTATAATTCAGAAACAAAACAGTATTGGCACTACCGCAATATTTCCTCTCAATGGTTTAATAAGTAAACCAGAATAACTAAAACTTGCATCGATTGATTGTTAATTATAATGTTAATGAGTGCATAAGATGATGGATATTCCAATAAAGCTGAAAAAAATCTTTACAAGCTGAAGTTAATGCACTGGAGACTGGTTTATAACTTGGTTTAAAATGGTGCCCCATAGGGGTAATTATGTGATTCGCATGCTCAAGAAAAATAACCTTTTTTTTTTTCACACTTGCAACACAGGGTATCTCTTGAAGGACATTTTCTGTGGTCATGTCTATATACCATCATCATCATTCACTTAACATCCACTTTTTCATACTTGCTTGGATCAAGCAGATTTTAGTGAGGCAGATTTTCTATGGCCAGTTGTCTTTCCTGTCACTAACAATCACATGTTTCCAAGCAAGGTGATATTTCCACATTGCTGGACATGTTTCCATGGAATATTGGAAACAAAGGACACTGCTTGTATAACAATGATGCTCATTTACAACTATTCCATAATGTCAAGACAAGAACACACACACACACACACACACACACACACACACACGATGGGCTTCTCACAGTTTCTGTCAATGAAATCCACTCACAAGGTTTTGGCTGGCCTGGGTCTATAGTAGAACACACAAGCCCAAGATGCCTTCCAGTGGGACTGAACCCCAAACCATATGGTTGGGGAAAAAACTTTGTAATCACATACAAAAAAAAGAGCAAAAAAAAAAGACAATGAACACTTCTCTGAAACAGCTGCTTGTTATCCTCCATTGTAACAGTAACAGTATTATTTATAAGCATATCTTGATAATAAACATCTTTAGAGCTAAGCTCTGGCTTGTGATGCAGCTCTTTCCAATTCTAGCATCTTACTTTCAGTTTTTAGACTACTCAACATTATTTGAGAAATAAAAAGTACCCATTATGGTATATTTCATATGAAATCCATACAATGCCCATTCTGAAGTTGTAATTCGTAGCCATGAGTTTTATGGTTTGAAGAAATTGATCCACAAATTCGGTTGGCTGTTGTCTGCAAGTTGTGAGCTGATGTACTACAACCTTCTTCATTGGTTTAATGAAGATATTTTCCAAGTAATTTATCCCACCCTCATAATTGTCTGTCTGTAATAAATTGGAATGCTTTGCAATATGCAAAGTTTACAAAGGTGTGTTGTCTATAGCAAACAGGAATATTGATAGGAAAATTTTCAAAGCATATGAATGTTTGAATTCCAAAAAGCTGACAGAGATTGAGAAGAATCGCTTTGAGTCTTTTAGAACATAGAACTCTGGCTCATTTGATTCATTGAATAAACTATCATTAGAATGATAAAAGATCTGATTATGAAAGACTTTATTCAGTAAATAATTCTACAACTAGATACAAAGCTTACATAAAGGAGAACATTTACCCATTAAATGGTACATCAACTATTTAAGGAAAAAAAAACCCCACAAAATCACAAAAGAATCTTCTTTGGTTATGCAATGTATGCACAGTACATACAAAATAGAATAACAAATATGTGTATTTTCATTTCTGATAGTTTTTTTCGTACAAGGAAAGAATAATGTTAACATTTACAGGGAATACATCACAAGTTCATTCCATGACAATATGCACCCAGTGCACTCTGTAAAGTGGTTGGTGCTAGAAGGAACATCCAGGCATAGTAACCATGACAAAATGAAATGTACAAACAAGACATGGAGCTCTAACCACACCTATGAGAGAAATAACTCTGAATGAGAGCTGACTTGACCATGATGTTAACCTGGAAAGTAAATATAAACTGATGACAATGACAATGATGAGCACCGAGTAACAGAAAAGCTAGGCTACTAAATGCCTCCTAAAGAGGTTCAATTATTTCCATCTCTGTTTCAAGTTCAAATCCAGGCAGGATTAATGCTGAGTTAGTAGAAATAGTACCAGTGATATATTAAGATCAATTTAATTGGCTTCCTTTTTCCCTACAAACTTAAAATGCATTATTAACAAATGGTATTCGTATGTGTGTGTATGTTTGCAGGTGTACGTGTGTAGTTAGAATAGTGGTTAACTGCTTCTGAGATTATTCTACAATTTGGTTTCAATTTCTAATTTACTTCTTTTAAATTACTAATGTGCTTAGGAAGGCATAAACAACCCAACTTCTTCTCCAAGCTTTCATGAATCTCATTACTGTCATCATCATCATCATCATCATGAGCATTGGTTTTAGACTTGCTGCAGGTGCATTTAGTAAGTGCTTTTCACTGACATAGGAATAATTTGGTTGTCTTTCCATTCTGTTAGACTGAATGGAATTGTCATGAACCACATTTTTGTTTTCTATTTGTTCTAAACCAACAATAACAAAGGGATTTCTCTCCCCCCCCCCCCCCCCCGCACCTTGTTTTTCTAAACTTCAGTTGTGAACAACATACTCATTTTTAGAAACCATACATTACATTATGTTATACTAAATACACTAACATTACATGCCCACATTAGTGAATAAATACACACATTCATGTGAATGTAAGGAGTATAAAATGTATGATGCTGTTGTGGACATGCTATCTGCAAGGATAAGGAAGACAATGATGGTAACAATGTCAAAGCTACACCATTGAAATGAATGGATTTCTCAATGTTCCAAATTCCATACATTTCATGTTTTCACTTTGTCAGTTTAGAAAACCTATTACCTAATGCTTCTTATTCCATGTTATTTTTACATTATTCTTTCTACATTCTCTCTCAACTATCTTTTTTCATTCATCCTTTTCTCCCATTAACTTCACTTTAGTTATAACCCATCTTCATGTCTCTCCTATCCCTATTTATTTTGTGGCAATGGGAGGAGAAAGTTTGTCTCTTTTGTCCAGTAACATTCCCCACCACTCAAACACAAAAAGCTGTTATTGGAATATAAAACTTTTCCACTACAAATTAACACATTTTTCTTTTTACACAGCAAAGAATTTCTAGTTTTTTTTTCCCCTCACTTTTTAACTCTTATTTGTGACAAATAGTTTTCTAAACATTTTTATACTATTTTTTTTTTTTTTTCTGATAATCTTTCTATTTTCATGTTTCGTATCTAGATTCCCTACTTAACATCTGCAACCCAACCATGAAGGCATGATGACTCTTTCTCCTAGCTAAACCATAAAAGACACAATTCACAGGATCAGGATCATGAGTTAGCTCTCTCTAGCTACAAAATACATTTAGCAAAAAATGTTTACTTTTTTGCATGACATTATAACCAAAATTTATTCGCCTTCTTCATCATTAAATTGAAGAAGTTAAAACTTAATTCAATTGTTTTCCAGCATAGCTGAACACACAGTGTAAATGTTACATTAATTGCAGCTGGATCAGTTGTCAGCTGATCAACCAGAGTTGATGATTTGTTTTGTTTTTTTATATAATCAGAAGACAAAGGAGATCTTAAACTTATCAAGGTTATCATGAAAACTTTGATAATATCATTATCCTCATCATTGTTGTTTCATCATCATTTTCAACTTATTGAGGCAGATTGTCTATGGCTGAATGCTCTTCCTGTTGCTAAGCAAGGTAATATTTCCTTTAATCTTCTGAACAATGAACAGTAGATTGTAAACAAATGGAACTGTTTGTATAGATGGTGACTTTGTTTTTACATAGTGCACAAATAATGTCAAGACAAGTCAACACACACACTGAGCTTCTTACAGTTTGTCTACCAATTCCACTTATAAGGCACTAGTCATCTTAAAACCATAGTAGCAAGTATAAAGCCATAATAGAAGATATTTACCCGTAGTACCATGCAGTGGGAATGAACCCTAGACTACATGGTTATGAAGCATACTTCTTAATCACACAACAATACTTGTGCCTATATAAAGTATAAAGTTGTAATGCCACATCATCATTACTATCATTTTAACATCCACTTTTCCATGCTGACATGGGTTGGTCAGAATTTGTTCAAATGGATTTTCTACAGTGGATGCCCTCCCTCTTGCCAACTCTCACCCATTTCCAAGTAGGATAATATTTCCCCTTGACCAGACTTGTTTCCACAGAGTATTGGAAATGAATGACACTGCTTGTATGAATGATGGTGATATTCATTTACAACAATCATGTGATACCAAGACAAGGAGATATAGATACACACACTCACATACATACAGATATGTACATGTCATGCATACACACACACACACACACACACACACACACACACATACACATGATGGGCTTATATACATATATGATAGTAGAAAACACTTTCTCAAGGTGCCACAGAGTGGGACTGAACCCAGAATCATGTGGTTGGGAAGCAAACTTCTTGCCTGCACCTATTCATCAACCATGCACCACTAACATCAAATTTACTTCTTTGAAAATTTGGATACATTATATAGATATCATTATCATCATCATCGTTTAACATCCGCTTTCCATGCTAGCATGGGTTGGACGATTTGACTGAGGACTGGTGAACCTGATGGCTACACCAGGCTCCAATCTGATTTGGCAGAGTTTCTACAGCTGGATGCCCTTCCTAACGCCAACCACTCAGAGAGTGTAGTGGGTGCTTTTACGTGCCACCGGCACGAATGCCAGTCATACGGTACTGGCAATGGCCACACTTAAAATGGTGTATTTTACGTGCCACCTGCACAGGAGCCAGTCCAGCGGCACTGGCAACGATCTCGCTTGAATGTCTTTACACGTGCCACTGGCAGATATATAGATGGTATATTTTCATATAAGTCATAACTAAAGCAAAGAAATGATAGCTTTTTTCATAAAAAAACATAAAAGCTCAATTTATTTATCTAAATTTATCTAAGTTTTGTATACAAAAAGCCCAGTCTATGTCTAACTAATAAAATCACTAGGATACAATATAATCTGCAGCTGTTGTATATGTGCAGTTGCAAAGAACAATGGACCTTTTAGCCTTTAAAGATACTCTTGTAGTAAACTAATGAGAGATAGTTTACTAATGTTTTTTGTATTTTTTTTTTTATTTGTTCAATGATTAATAACTGAAAAATAGCATGCGAAGGAAGTAAAGTATAAATGTGGTGTTACAGTACAAAAATTTTATCTGCTGGTTAGTGATGGGCTTTCATGGAGCAAGAGAGAGAAAAGCGAAGAAATAGAGAAGCAAAAGGTGAACAGGTAGATGATGTATGGCATTGTAAACAGTAGAGGATGTTGATATAATGGTACAAGAAGCAAAGGGAATCTATGTTTCTAAAGCAAACGTTTCCAAATGGAAAAGTTGAAGACTAAAAGGAATGCACCATCCAATTTATTTTTGGTATCCTATTTGAATTATCATATTTATTTACTTATCAGCCTGTTCTCTTCTTTAACACACACACACACACACACACACACACACATGTATTGAATCCATATGTAGCTATTTACTTTTTCATAACTTGTTTATGATATATCTTTAAGTACAGTATCACAAAATATACTTTACATTTTGTAACACAATCTGATGTGTGTGTGTGTGTGTGTGTGCACGCACACACACATACACATGCAATGTGTGTTCTGATGGAACAACTACCATCTGCTTTCTAAGCATATCATGATGAACCAGATACATCTAGAGATCATGGTGTGATATATATCTATATATATATATATATACAGAATTAAAAAGTAGTTTCCTAAACATGAGTTAATTTGCCAAAATAAAACCATTATTATTGCTTAAATATCTGTTTAGCAAACTGGCATATACTCCTTTACTCTTCCCAAGGACTGTGACCAAATATTTCCATGTAACCATATTTTGTGTTATATATCTACGAAGAATAACTTTCAGAGTTCTGAATGAACAGCCACACTCCAGAGCTTTCTTAACCTACTCCCTTATAATGGTATTTTTCACAAAACACTTCATATGTTTATATGAAAACTCTTATACATCTTATATGAACTGACCTATATATTATTCTGAATTCATTTGCACTGGAAAATTTGATTTCCACATTCCTCTGCAATTGCTGCAACTCTCTTTCGTTGCAAATTATTTTATTTCTGTTATAATCATTACATATTTTAGCTTTTGGATGATGCAAGATTTTTTTATTTTCTATTTTGTTATCAACAAAGACAACACAATCCCTTGATATTCTCCCCAGTGTAAGCATATTGGTTACACTTCACAGAAAAACCCAATAATTCCTTTTCTGTAAAGTGAAAAGATACTGGTTTTAATTCTTGGTCGCATTTACAGATTTTTTACTCTTTCTACTAAACCCTTCACCACACAAAATATTGATCCATAGGGAAATTCTTGTCAGCAATTAATCTTGATTGAATTCCTTAATGAGAACTCAAACACAAATATGAAATGGAGCAGACTGAGAAAATAATTTTATTGAACATTTACTTTTCACCAAACTTCAGCAAACTGATCTTATTAGCTCTTTATAACATGACTTATATAGATTTAATGATTCACAAAGATGTTTCTCATTGTCCATTAGATTTCTACTTAGCATATTCCAAAATATGCAAAGCAAATCAAGGTAGGGAAATAATTGCAAGAGATATACTCTTCGCATCATCATTTCACCAGAGTTAGCTTATGTAGTTTCAGGGTATGGAGAAACTTCAAACTGCAACCTGAACCTATTGTTCCTTTTTCTTTTCTTTTTTTCATTTTCTTTTTGTTCTATTTCATTATGATTCTACAGCTTCATATTAGTTTTTGTTCCATTTGATTCTCCCTGCTCCATTAGGTTTGTTAAAGAAAGCTATGTTACAAAAAAAAATGTAATGTCAAAAATTAATGAGTGAAATGTCACAATATACTCAAGAGGAATTGATATATAGATGTTATAATACAATGAATTACTACATTTCATTTTCCGATCCTTGTTTTGTTCTGTTTAGGACTTACAGAGAGAATATAGACCATTTGTATGACATAGTCAATTCTCATGACTATCTTATATGTTTCAATTCCATCTCCTAATTATCTAATTAACATGTCATATCCACTCCATGACTGCAGTTGACATCACATACAATTCTATCTGCTCCATACTTTTATGCCTTTCTTATTGCTAACATCACATACAATTCTATCTGCGCCATTTACATAAAATAAAATAACTATTAATGAGGTATTGTTTTCCATACTTTTATGCCTTTCTTATTGCTAACTCTTACCTGTTTTTCAAGTAAGGGATCTCTTATTCTCTACATTTTGAAAGCTGCAACATCAGTTAATGATTTATAAAACGGGGGGGGGGGGGATCAACGTCATTGTTTGTAGTTCAGCAATTTTTAGAGGAGTGCACATGTAAACAAATACACAGACACACATATACATCACTTTTCTGTGGTTGCATGGGTCAGAAAGAATTTGATAAGGCAGATTTTCTACAAACGGACGCCCTTCCTGTTGCCACCTATTTCCGCTTGTATGATGATGATCCTCATTTACAACCCTCATGCAATGTCTAGATGAGGGCACACATACATACACACACACACACACAACACACATACTGGGCTTCTTTCAGTTTCCATCTATCAAATCCATTCACAAGTCTTTGGTCAGCCTGAGACTGAAGTAGAAGACACTTGCACAAGGTGCCTCACAATGGGACTGAACTCAAGATCATATGGTTGGGGAGCAAACATTTTAACCACACAGCCACACCTGTGCCAATGCATGTTACTTATATAACAACTATATTTCACTGAAATTCACAAGCTTCAGAAATATATCCATCATTCATTGTCTCATTTTTGATTTGGTAATGTTTGCATGCTGCTCAATGAATATATCTACCTATTTGGTCAGGTCTGTATATTTATTCTCATTTGGTCCACACTGTATAGCTGTACAAAATGTAGCCAATTGTCTTGTAGTATCTGTTATATTTCCTAGATTTACTATGTTAATTAATAACATTTTTACATATAGTTTCTTGTGGGTAAGCACTGGTTTTAAATAACAACAATATATTAAATATTGTTTCTTCTTTTTGAGAAACCTTCAAACTTATTCTGGTTTCTTTGTAAAGTCATTACTATCATATCTAGCTTTAGTACATACTAGACTACCCATGACCCATTGGGTCACTGATAGTTCAGGTTATACAACATTGAAGCTGATTTCAACATTGCATTGAAATGAAAGTTAATTTTATGATGATTCAGTTAAATATTTCAATTCATTTGTGTCTTCATAAGTCTGGTTTACAAGTTCATGTTTAAGGTTTTATTGATTATTTACAGCATCTACTAGAAATAGAACTTCTGGGATAAACTTGAACTCCAGTAACAGCATTTATTTATGGCATATATGCACACTTCTACAAAAATACAAAAGGAATTGTTATATTATGTAAACATAAAATTAATAGAAACAATTTTCACAGTATTATATATTCCCATTTCAGAGTTATGTTATTTTTGGAGTATTTTCCCATTATGTGCAGTTTTGGCTATTTATGAAGGTAGCTCCCAAAAATTGCATATCTCAGGAATCCATGATCCAATTTACGCAAAGCTTGTTTTATTCTGTTTGTATTCACATTTCAGGGGTTACTTACTTTCAGAGTATTTTCCCATTATGTGCTGGTTTGGCTGTATTAAATTACAGGCAAGCACACATGCAAACAAGCAAGCAATCACAGAGTTTTAGTAGTATATAGATTGACTATGATGGAATTTATTTTATCATTCTTATGTGGCCATATCATAGCTTTTCTTTTATGGCTTTCCTTTAATTAGCTTTTTTGGATGAAATGTTAGGGGAAGGGGTTCTATCTAAAACTCACTCAATACTCCAAGCCCTGTGTTATAACTAATAATTTCCTTATCAATAAAAATAACAGAAAATATTCTGTTGCTTTTTTATTCATATGCATTATTCCTGTTATTTTATTATTACTTCAGAGATGTAATTGCCTGGCAAGTGATTTGATCTGAGACTGTGTGTTGAAACTAATATAATTACAGCATGGAAGACACATATGAGACATTCAAAAGCACACAAAAAATCTTTAACTTCACTTAAACATTTATTATTTGGTGTTGAAAAGTTTTGTCACAATAAGTGTGATATGATCCCTGACAGGGTTCTACTGCAACTGGAACTCTTGTAGTGACTGGTTTGCAGCTGATGTAACAAAAATTCTGACACCAAATAAGATGTAGTTAATATTTTGGGTGCTTTTGAATGGTTAATATGTGTCTTCTGTGCTGTAATTGGTTCATTGTCGTTGTCATCATTCCACTGCTGCCACGGTTGTCATCACTATTATTATCATTTAAAAGTCACAAAATATGAAAGAGAAATTGAATTTATTTAATAACCAAATGGGAGTAGAAACAAACAAATATATTTCTGTCTCATAAAATGCTTTTTATTTATTTTTATATGAAAGTAATATTTGTGATCAAATTACTATGAACCACTGGTTACTGAAACCACTAGTGAATAAAAACCATTTGAAGGGTGGGGATCGTAAAATCTAAAAAAAAAGAAAAATAATAAATGAAATATCTGCTACTGAAAACATTGTTCAGTTTAAATGTTCATATTGTGATACATCTGGTGACTTATTAGAGTTGAATTTTTATTTTTCCTTTCCCTTTAAAAATACAAAATTGGAAATGGTTGGAAATTTAGATGACAAAACAAAACTAGTTGAAACCCAATTACTCTTAAACTACTTCAACTGATACATGAAGAATGCAAGGAATGTTTAGAGATTTGCAACCTCAGTGGCACAAACGTTAGCAAAAGTCAAGTATAGTATATACATATAGCTTTCAATAAAAAAAAATTCTAAATATATTTTCAAAATACAGTGGTAGAGATTACAAATGATGAAAGGCAAGTCGACAATTTTTTTTTATGAGGGAAAATAAATTTGGAATGAATGATAACTGCACTTATCTACAAACATACATACATACATACACACATACACACATAATGACAATTTATTATATGTAAGTGTGTAACTCCAAAGCTAGTTGAATAACAACTAAAAAGGAAAATAATACAAAACTAAAAATATATTTTTATCTCAATATTCTGCATCATTTAATAATTATAAAAATCTCATTAAATTCTTTTGAAGAATTTCAGCAACCTAAATGCTGAATTAATGTAATGAACCAGGTGTTAAAAAATCTGTTACTAATAATATAACATTCCAACAGCTATATAGCTGCAGTTGGGGCATAGAACTTAATGTTATGCAACAATAACTGGTTGAGACAGGAACTGAGTACACTGTTATAGCATAGCGGTGCTCCAGCATGGCCGCAGTCAAATGACTGAAACAAATAAAAGAATAAAAGAATACAAATAAACTTAAAAAAACAATCACTGTGATATTCAGATATACCTTTAATTAATTAATAAAAGTAATTGACTTCGTTTTTGGATTTGGTTTGCAAGATTCTTTATGTGAGTTTGTGTGTTGAAGCATATTTTGTTGTGTCTGGGGAGAGTCATTCTCTTTTAGTGCCTTATTATTTAACACACTCACTGGTAAAGTTTCCACTCATTTACTTATTTATTTTTCCTAGAATTTTCATTGTGTCTTGCAACCTTTTTAATAGTCGTTGACTCTGTCTGTTATCCGAGATGCATTCTTTTTGTTCATTTGTGCGCATGTGTGTGAGACAGCGTGTGTGCACATACACATGTATGTATGTATGTATGTATGCATGTAAGTGTATGTATGTGTGTGTGTGCATACGTATATAAGTATGTATATGTGTACATTTGTATGTAAGTATTCTGTGTTTGTGTGTTCGTATTTGTGTGTTTTTATGTGTGCGTGTGTGTGTGTGTGTGTGTGTGTGTATGGGTTTTTGCGACTATGTACTGTCTGTATGTATGGATGTGTGTCTCCATGCATGTCCTTGTGTGAAGTGTGTGTGTATATGGTCACATGTTTCAGTCTTCATTTGCATATGTATGTGTGTATGTGTGCTTGTCTGTTCATATCACATATGTACCTATCTGTCTGTATGTCTATCTGTTTACATTTATATCCATTTACCTACACAGATGTGCACATACATATACATATACATACACACACACACACACATATACATACATCTACATAACAGCCCACTAACTATTCTACCTGTATATAAATATAAACTGTGGGTATGGGGGTAGGATTACCTACTACATATATTTCCTATTTAGTACTGGGGATGTTTCATTAATGAGCATGTACTCCTGTATTTGTCTGAGTGTTGACTCCTTTGGGTGCTTGGATAAAATGCAGATATTACGTTGACCCAGGCTGTGAATGTCAAGTTGACCCAGGTTGCCTCCATGTTGGTCTAAGTTGACCCAGGTTGCTTCCATGTTGGTCCGGACCAACACGGAGGCAACCTGGGTCAACTTGACATCTGCATTTTATCCAAGCACCAAAGGACCCAACACCCAGAGAAATACAGGAGTACGTCATCATAAATGAAACATTCCTAGTACTAAATATGTAGTAGGTAATCATACCCCCACACCCATAGTTTATATTTATATACAGGTAGAATAGTTAGTGGGCTGTTATGTAGATGTATGTATATGTGTGTGTGTATGTATGTATATGTGTATGTATGTGCACATGTATGTAGGTAAATGGATATGATGTAAACAGATAGACATACAGACGTACAGGTACATAGGTAATATGAACAGACAAGCACACATACACACATACATATGCAAATGAAGACTGAAACATGTGACCATATACACACACACTTCACTTTACACAAGGACACATCTGGAGACACACATCCATACATACAGATACAGTACATAGTCATGAAAAGCCATACACAGACACACTCAGACATGCGCGCGCACACACGCACACACACACACACACATAAAAATACGCAAAGACGAACACACAAACACATGAATATGCATAAAACATACATACAAACATACACACATACAAACATACACACATACACACACATACATGCATACACACACTTGCATGGATACATACATACATATATACATATGTGCATACATGTGACCCACACACACACATGCACACACAGTGACCCACACACGTGTGCACAAACAAAAAGAATGCAGCTCAGATAATGGACAGAGTTAATGACTATTGGAAAGGTTGCAAAACACAATGAAAATTTTAAGAAAATAAATAAGTAAATGAGTGAAAACTTTACCAGTGAATGTGTTAAATAATAAGGCACTGAAAGGGAATGGCTCTCCCCAGACAACAAAAGTAATTGAAATACACCTTTAATTAATCAAATAAAAATAATTGGAAGTTATTATTACATTTTGTTATCTTATTGCTAATTAGAAAAGGCTGGATATTTCTTAAAAATTTAGTTGTACAAGAGGCTGCTGAAAAGTTCCAGGCTTTGAGGGCATCACAAAAGACCTGGTCGGAGGCCCAACTTTCCAGCTTCCACTGCAATAAGTGTGTGAATCTGAAAGGAGAATATGTTGAATAAAAGTCATAATAAACTGATCCTCTTGTATTTTCTTTTACCCAATACACTTACTTATATACACATGAAGGCATACACAATTTTTCATTAAAACCCTACGCTATTTGTCATTATTTATCTTGTAGACAAAATAGCTTAAATTCTGCAGGACAGATCTTTTTCAGTTCTGTCAGTTATTAATTAACCCATCATTTAAAAAAAAGGAATTTATTTTAAAGATGATACGTCTTAAAATGTCAATTGAGCAGTAGCCACAACATTACTTTCGTTTCCAACTCTTTATAATGTCATAATAACAATCTATCTACTACACAAGGACAGCTATTCAGTACACTTGAAGTTTTTGTTGGTATCAGACAAGTGATCTATTCATCAAATATATGCATTGATAATAGTATTGTACCAGAATTAATGGACAATTTAGTGCAAGCATAGATGGTAAATAGTCTTTTTTACTATAGGCACAAAGCTTGAATTTTGTGGGGTGATGCTAGTTGATTACATCCAGCCCAGTGATCAACTGGTACTTATTCTATTGCTCCTAAAATGATAAAAGGCAAAGTTGACCTCAACAGAATTTGAACTCAGAACATAAAGCCAGAAGAAATACTACTAAACGTTTTGTCTGGTGTGCTAACAATTCTGCCAATAATGATGACTGAGTCTCAATGCCTGTGAATCAGCATGAAAACAGAATAAAAACAGAAAATAATCAGTAACATCATCAACTAGGAATAATTATTTTCCTTGTACAATAAAAATGAAAGAGTTAATCTTGATGATCATATATTTTGATGATTGTTTAAATTATAAAATTATAAAAACAGCAGAAAGATCTTGACTGCAGCTTTCTTGGATAAAATGAACCTTGAATGTAGAATGTAAAGTGATTATCACATTCGAGACAGGAACCCAATAATTATAGTCTTTAAAACAGAAGGTGGAATACCTTAAATATGTTATTAATTATTCACAGGATGCTATTTTAATGCTTACTAATTAAATATGTTAATGCATATTAATTAAAGAACTTAATCTAGTGATTACTTTAAGTAATGTTAAGAGTAAATGCTTATCTGACAATGTATGCAGAGGTCATGGCTATGGCTCATAGAATAGAAAGGGATTGAAACTCTGAGATGTAACCATTTGCAATACTAACTCAAAACACTGGCCTGCCACCTAATCAGCTACCACTCAAGTGAACACACAAACTAAATAGATATCATGCTCATCAAGAAACAGAATAGACAGTTGGTTGTGAATATCAAGGTTTTACCTCAGTGAAGCATGTGCCTCTCAACATAAATTAGTAATTAGTGTCTTCAGAGTAAGAGATAGAGAGACCCAGAGAAATGAGAAGGAAGATATGGAAACAATTGAAAGATCCTTCAACTGCACATAAATTCAAAGCAGTACAAGCTGATACATATGTGGAGAAGGAGGAGGAGATACTTACAACATAGAAGATAAACTGAGAGTTCTTACAAGACAATTTACTGCAAACTAGATCTGTGGATAGTGCAAAGTTCTATCAGAGAGAAGGTGACATTGTGGTGGAATAGTAGAGTCATAAAAGCTCAGAGACAGGCTCATGAAGAATGAGAAAAAAATAGGAAGCAAGAACAATATATCTGGTAACTGGAAGAGAAGCTAAATGTCAGGTACACTTAGAAATGAATCTAAGAGGTTTGCAAGTTTGACATGAACGATGAGAAGCTTGGAGTATTTCAGATTGCAAAGCAGTGTATTAGTATGAATCAGATGTTGGGGGTGGTACCAAAAAGAACGAATTATGGAAAGGTTATGATACTAAATGAGAAAAATGCTCAAGAGAGTGAAGGATTAATCAAAAGAAAATATAACAGAGGGATCAGCTATTGAAAGTGACATTGAAATGTTTGAAATAGCCATTAAGGATATGAGAGCAGAGAAAGCATCTAAACCATTTGGGAAAAATACTGAAAACATCCCACAGAGTAGGGGACACATGAGTCTTGCCTAGTCAATAAGATAGCATAAGAAGTGGTCATTCCCAATGATTGATGCAGTAGCATTATCAACCATTACAAGGGCAAACAAGATGCTTTATAAAGAAGCAACTACATATGCATTAAACTGATGGAGCAAGTTATAAAAGAAACAGAAAGAGTTATAGCAAAATAATTAGGAAGAAAATTAGCTTAGTTAAGATGTGGCTTGAGTTCATGCCAAAGTGTGGTACAATTGATGCTGTTTTCTTAGTGAAATAAGTACAGAAGTCCTGAACAAAAAGCAAGACATTATTTGTTTTGATAGAGAAAGTCTCTGACAGTGCACTGTGCTCTGAGATTGAAAGTGGCTAAGAAAACTAGATGCTTTTGAAAACCAAGCAAACCATCTAATGAACTATTGTCAGCAAGATGCAAGTTAGTAATGAGCAGTTTAGTGTAAAGACAGGTGTACACCAGGGCTCAGCTCTCAGCCCTTCCTATTTATTGTATGTAGTCCTCCAAGCTATAACAGAGAAAATTTTACTATTAGCTTTCCATGGAAATTTCAGCTTAGTTTTCACAACTAAATCTGTGAAAAGATTGAAGAAATTTTGAATATGGAGGCAAGAAGTCTTAAAGTAAACCTAACAAAGTCAAAGATTTTAGTGATCAAGAAAGAAAGCAGGACTTTATTGCCATCTGGGAAGTGGTCATGCTCAATAAGATAAACATGGATAAAAGATGCAGCTGTATCACAAGCAGGCTAACAGATAAAAAGTAATTAGTAATAAAAACACCCATAAAATAAATTCTTTCAAATATTCGGCAGGCACCCTGGAATAGTTAACAGCTTCCGTTACCTAGGTGTCATAATTAGAAATAAAGGAGAGTGTTCCAAAAGCACAGTAGCCAGAGTAAGAATAAGATAGCAAAAGTTCATGGAGCTGTTATCTCTACTGACAACAAATGGATCCTTTTTTTCAAGTGAAAAGCAGATTGTAGGAGGCTTGTGTAGAAAGAGCAATGTTACCTAGCATTGAATAAGAAGGATTTGCAAAGACTGGAAACAAATAAATAGAGCATGCTTGCTGGATCTACACTGTTGGTGTATATGAATGACAAAGTAGAAACAAGATGAGGGAAAAAATTTAATACATGTAAGAGATTCAGATGCAGTGAGCAAGAGAGGAAACTTTGCTAGTACAGACATATGATGCATACTGAGAATGACAGTTGAATAAAGAAGTGCCAAATGAACTAAGGAAGTTGCAGAAGAGGAAGACAAAAGAAAACATAAAAAGGAGTGGTGAAAGATGATGACAGGAGGCTGAACCTCATAAAAGATATGACAAAGAACCACAAAGAGTGAGGAGACCTATACAACCTATGCAAGCATAAAAAAAAGAAACATATAAAATGATGATGAAGTGGAGAAAGATATTTCACTTTTAATGCTATCTATATTTAAAGCTACTTCAGAGATTGTTGATTTTATTCAATCCTACACACAAGATCGTTTATTTCAATCCAGCATAGAAAAATTTAATGCCAGTAGTCATAGTATACAGCAGTGTCTCATTTTTGCATTTACATTTAGAAAAATCAATGACATTTCTTCAATTTGATCAATTACAGAAACATTAATTTCTTTTATGTAATTGTTTTAGTTTGTTTATTGATTAATTTTGCACTGAAATAAATTATGAAGCTTCTGAACAACTTCTACTTCAGACATACACAAAGGAACTTTATGAAGATGCATTCCTAGCAACAATAAAAAATCCCAGAAAATATGGACATTGATCCTTTGAATGAGGAAAATGCCAAGGACACCAAAGATTGAAAGTGGAGTGGTCAACAAAGAGGAAGAGAGATAGATGATACCAGTGGTCATACTAAGACCAACAAAAACCAAAATGATGTGGCTGAATATACAAGTCAGATCAACAAGAGTCACATCAATAACAACAACCACAGCAACAGCAACAAGAGCCACAACAACATCAACAAAGAGGTACAACAAACACAAGAACAAAAGATACAGTTACAATAACAGCAACAAGAGCAGAAACAACAGCAAAACAAACATGCCCTCTCCCAATTTCTTGTCTCCTGTTTACAAGAGTTATGAAACTAGAAGGGGTCACTTTTGCCTTTGAAGTGTCAGAGCAATTCAGAAATTCATGATGGTAGGGGGAAGTCACATAAATTATTCTGGGTAGTTTTCCTTTGAATCAGGGACATTTTTCTTGTTGACATTTTATTATGTATAGTTTTTACTCAATGTAAACATGTCACTATTTTTGTATTTCACTCTTGCACTACCATCAATATCTTAGGTTCTTGAAGGCAATAAATAAACTCATCACCATCATCACTACTACTACTACTACTACTACTACTACTATTACTACTATTAAGGTGGCAAGCTGGCAGAATCATTAGCACACTGAGAAAAATGCCTAGTGGCATTATGTTCTGAGTTCAAATTCTATCCTTTCAGGGTCAAGGAAATAAGTACCAGCAATGCACTGGGTTGATGTTATCGACTAGTCTCCTCCCCACAAAATGTCAGGCCTTGTGCCTTTAGTAGAAATTTTGCTAAAATGAAGTAGATTGAGATGATTATTTTGAACTTGTGGAAGACACACAAAGTGTCGAAACACCCATTTCCAGAAGTGAATTATTCAAACCCCAAAGAATTACTCTCAACACATAGCTATGATGCTGCCCCACTACTTCTGCTCATGATCAGAGATGTACAAATCACCAGCCATTAAGGAACATGTTCAACTTATTAAGGTCAAGTAACTGACAAGCAAATCTGTGGTATTGAGCAAAATATTTGTCATAGTCCATCTTTTATACCAAGACAAAACATGTACATGAGAACACTTCCAATCAGTTAAGATCAAAAGCCATGAGAGCCACTGCCTGGTACTGCATCAGGGTATTTATTATTATTATTATTAATATTATTATTTTATTGTTTTTGCACAGCTTCTAACGCTGGCGATGTACTACAGTGTCAGTTGTTCACTGTCAGTGAACTATGGTCACGTCACACCCCTTATTTTTCGAGCACCATCCGGAGTATTCAAGCGGTTCCAAGCAGTGCTGTTTTCTGCAAGTGCTCCACCCTTATTGCAGCCCTTATTTGTTCCATGTACTTCTCAAGATTTTTACTCACTGTTCCCAGGGCTCCAACAATTATTGGTACTACTTACCACCTTTTTCAGCGACCACAACTGCTTAACCTCCCAAGCTAACCTGTCATACCTATCGACTTGTCTTTCTTCCTTATCACATACCTTGTTGTCAGCTGGGCATGCTATATCTATGATCCAGCATTGTTTGTTTTCTATTATTATTATTATTATTATTATTATTATTATTATTATTATTATTATCATTATTATTATTATCATTATCATTATTATTATTATTATTATTATTATTATTATTATTATTATTATTATTATTATTATTATCATTATTATTATTTTATTATCACTTGAAACTTGCTCCAAATATGAGTCTATGTTTGCATGTATTAGGCAAGTCTGTAGTATGACATATCCCCTCTCATCTCAGCCATGCTTTATTTTGTTTGAGAGACTCAGTGTCTTGAGATAAGACTTTTTATGTCTTGCTAGGGTTTTCTAGTGACACAAACACCTTTTATTATCAGTACTCATCATGCATATCAGCACAGCCATCTCTTTCCAGCTTATATCTTTAATTACTAGCGATGTTTTTGCCCTCCACCTATTATACAAGTTTACATTACACAGCCATCAGAGTCATTTCCCCAACCTCTACATGTCTGTCATTCTAAGTCAATAAAGCTTTATCCTGTAGCCATGCTCCAGATAGTCTGTCAGAGAGAGGAACAGAGAGACAGAGACAGACAGACAGACAGAAATAGTGAGAGACAGATAGATAGACAGACAAACAGAGAGACTGAGAGAGAGAGAGAGACAGACAAACAAAGAGAAAGGGAGAGAGAAAGGCAGATGTAGTAATCTTTCTTTATATCTATTACATTATTTTTTACACTAACTCCTATAATTTCACTTATGTAGCACTAACTAGGTCCTATAGGTAACAGAAATTGTTTACTACATGTTGTGAACCATCTGAACAGCTCATGGATTTACATGTAAATGCTGAAAACTATGATGTAAGTAAATAAGCAACAATAATAGATGCTGTGCTTTCAGAATAATAGACCTAAATCCTTGATTGGAATCTTTCTTTAAATTATTTGTTTATGTTTTGGAGGTATTTTCAATACTAATTTATATTTTTCAAAATCCTATTATATGTAGTTTATTCTTAGAAAATTCAATAATTCAAAATCAAATAGTGATAGATTTGTTTGTAGTTTATGATAGCAATTCAATATCGATCTAGTCCACAATTATCAGCAGAAAGATGCTTTTATCACTTTCAATTGATTAGATCAGAGCAATAAGTTTGAGTCAAATTTTTATTTAAATACATTTGTTAGATAATATTGAGTTCTTTCTATTAAAAAAGATAAAAATTTGGACTAAAAAGTTATTTTTATTAAAAAAAAAACACTTCATTTTCTTCAGTTTACATGCTTGCTGAGATATCATATAGGCAAAAAATAAAAGGTCAGTGTGAAGCAAAATGTAGAATGATATAATGAAGATCAAGGAAAAGATATTTCCTTTTGTTTTTAACAAACTTTATGCCATATTTTATCTGAAATTTACTAGTATCAAACTGCGTAAACTCTCTGCATGCTTGCTTGATCAACTAGAAATGGTAGACAAGTAACCTCTGAATCACACAAGTCAATCTCAAATAAAGATGGGTGAAGCAGGCTACTCACGCTTCAAGAAATAGTAACTAAAATCACTCATAAATCATACCCTACTGTTTTTAATAATATATATATATATATATATATATATATATATGTATATATTTGACCAATGTGGGAACCTCTATACAATCACTTAGAGATCAAATCTTCCTCAAATCACACACTACTCTCTAAAAAAAGAAAATAGATTCAACATTGTAGTTTCAAGTCCACTGTATCTAGAAAAAAAATACACAAAAATAAAACAGAATGATTGCAGTGTGGAAGGTGTTTATAAGCCATTTAAAATAACACACAAAAACCGTTAGATTCACTTCAACATTTAAATTTAATTTGTCAAAATATTTTCATCGCTTTGAGACCGCGACAAAATTCTGTGCTGCATCTCAACAGAATGATGTCTAGAATACCTCTGATCACAGGACTGGTCTGGGCTAAAACAACAATAGCTGCTAAACTCTTTCCATTGTAGAACTTTAAAAACATGGAATTTATAAGTGATATGTGAAAAAAATAATAGTTTACTTTATTATGATAAAATACTGACTAAACAGATTTTATTTGAAATACTAAAATACTGGTGTCAAATTATATTTTCTATACTTCTACCCTAAGTATGTCTATTCAGTTTAGTAGTGTAGAAAACATCCCAATTTACAAATTCCTGATAATGCATTCCTAATTCTACCACTAATGCCAGATGAATTCCCAATGGTATGTGAGAATCATGGCATTTATTTCTAAGCTTGACATATAATACTGCAGCTAATGTTTTATGATAATTCTTTAGAAATTGTGAGTTAGTAGTTGAAACATTTACACCTATAAGTACTGAGATAGAGATGTGATTTCAAACTAATTAAATTACAAATAAAATATAAGAAAAATTTAGTAGCAAGCAAACTTTACAGCAACTCAAATTACTGGAAATAAAGCCAACTTATTCTTGGTATCATAAATGGGATTATCAAAACATTATACTCTTTTTACAACAGAATTAGAATTTGATTCCAAATATAAATTAACATTATTACATATAATTGTAATTCTATAATTGCTCAAATAACAAATGAACAGAATAGTTAGAGAGACTGCTTCATAACATTTTCATTAAAGAACAGATATATAAAAGATTTTAGTAGGATATTTTCATTTTTTGAAATTTAAACCAAAAGTTAATAAATCATTTAACTTTTTTTCTGAGTATTTGCATCAATTATACATCTAACCTAGGCATACAAAAAATCTGATAATGAAGGAAACTGTTACTATTATAATAATCAAATTTTTTAACAGAAAACAGTTGATTTCTCACACAACCAACAGTTTCATTATTTTTAAAGAAAGTTCTTGTTTAAATTAAAAGCTGAAGTTTTCAACACTAACAATGAACTATCACATCACATAATAATTAAAATAATGCCATATTTGATTAAATTTTAATTGCAATCATTCTTATTGCATAACATCTCTAAATTAGCAATCACTAAATACACCAAAATGTATTCTAGATCTTCATAGGAAAAGAAAACAAAAATTTGTCTTTGTAGTATAGGATATTAGACATGATACTCAGAGCTGCTTGATGCCAGTTCAAACTGAAAGTATGCACAAATGGATTTATAAATAGAAATGCATTTAGTAATTATAATTTCTAAAAGGCTTATTAGTAGAATTGAATAAACAAAATTCATGAAGTACAGTGGATGGAATCACTAACAGCTATGAAAACTGGGTTACAGGATTGCTGAATACAGAGTGGCAAAAGGGTCTCATATATGTAATATAGTAAGTGGAAAATATTTGAGTGACTAAGATTATCCATGTAATTAGTAGACAAAAGCACCTCAAATGATATTTAAAATCTAAACACAACAAGCAAGGGAGACAGCTTCTATAAGATTGTTGGAAAATAAAGATGACTCTAGTTTTGTCTAATCAATGACTACTCAACCTCTCAAGGTTGCTACCACAAAAAATGCATCCAATATACCTCTGTATAGATGTTGACATAAGGAAGGGCATCCATCCATAGAAACCAAGCTAAAATGAGCATATGAGCACCTAAGCTGAAGGAGCTGTTGCTCCCAATGGCAGGAAACTGGGACAGTGACAACCTGTCCAACTAATGCCAGCATGGAAAGCAAATGTATATGATGATGAGAATGGATCTTGCCTTTGAAGCCAACTGTTGATATTGTTTACAATCTTTCACTTGATTGTTATGAGCATTCCATTATTTACTCTGTCCTTTTAGCAATAAGCAACTCAATGGTGACCTCCCAGTTGACCAAGAAAATAGCAAGAAGACAGCTGCAGCTTGCCATGTACTGTTGGAGACACCTAGAGCTGTAGTCAGCTAAGTCATCTAGGAAGCATTACATAGAACTGAAGTAATCCTTCCCAAACTGATCTAAATAATCCATGGAAGACAGTAGTATGTGGCTGCTACATAAACATCAGGTTATGTAGCATGTCTGTCATTCTGTTCAACATAAGTGCAAGAGCTGATATACAATGATTTGGTTATGATTTCAACAAGATATATAAAGTCCAGTTGACCTAATACTGGATATCAGAAAGGTCAAGAAGAATGAGAGATCAATCCAGTTGTTGTAAAGTTTGCTATTTTCTACAAACTGATAGTTTGATGAAGGGTCTTATGGTTCTGAAATTGAATTTCCTTAAAAACGAACCAAAAATATTTGATAATTTGTGAAATACATCATGTGATTATGCCAAAACATCAACCTTTGTTAATAGCTGAACTACTGAAAATAACAAATTATTAAAACATTTTCAATGTTTAACGAGGCATCTCTAATCTATTGTGGCTATATTTTGATATCATTACATAAACAATGGGAAAGCCAAAAGACAATAATTTTTTTTCCTCTCACCACTTTCATCACTGATCATTTTCATTCTTTCCCTTTTAATTTGTTGATGTTTCAAATTCATACATATACTTATATATACATACAGTCATATATATATACATACATACATACATACATACATACATACATATATATATATATATATATATATATATATATATATATATATATGACCGTGTTTTTCTTCTTGTCTCCGTATTCTTTCTGTTGAAGAGCGTAGCTCGAAACGTCAAAGACTTTCCGTATTCCCGAGCGTCATACTAATACATCCTTTTGTTATTTACACCACCTGTCCTCGTCTGTTGTTGTTTTTTCGTACATTCTCCTATATATATATATATATATATATATATATATATATACATACACAAACATACATACATGCATGTGCATGCATACATACATACATACATACATACATACATACATACATACACACATGCATGCATGCACACACATGCACACACACACACATACATACATACATATTGTTACAAAAACATTAAAAAAAACTTCAATGAAATGCTATAAATGGTGGTTAACTTGCTCTGAAGCTATAAAGAACTATGAATTAGGCCATCAAAATTATCTTACAAAAAACTGAGAGCAAAGACAAAGTCTCAAACTAATATGGCAGCCACTTTGTGTCTGTGTTTAACCCACCACCACTGCTTGACAACCGGTGTTGGTGTGCTTATGTCCCCATAGCTTAGTGGTTTGGCAGAAGTGGCAAATAGAATAAGTACCATGTTTTATAAAAAGTCCTGGGGTCAATTTGTTCAACTAAAAATCTTTCAAGTCAATGCCCCGGCATGGCCACAGTCAAGAATGACTAAAACAAACAAAAGATAAAAAATAAATAAAAGATATTAAATCCTCATACATTGAAATTGATGAGAGAATCCCACTATTATTATATTTTTTTCTTTAAATTTTCTTCCATTTCTCACCGAGTGTTTTCCGTACACCTAGGGCAGAGAAGCTCATTGTACGCATTCCCAGTTTGCACACGCAAATTCACAGGTAAAATATGTATTTGGAAAAATTAATTAATAAATAAATTCATGAAAGGATGTTGTTTTCACAGCGATAATGCTCTTCTCAGTACATGAGTCGCTTTTAAAAATTTTTTATTATTATTATTATCATCATCATCATCATCATCATCATCATCATCATTATCATTATCATTATTATTATTATTATTATTATTATTATTATTATTATTATTATTATTATTATTATTATTAAGGCAGCAAGCTGGCAGAATCATTAGCATACTGGGATAAATGCTTAATAGCATTTCCTCTGTCTGCACATTCTGAGTTCAAATTCTGCTGAGGTCGACTTTGCCTTTCATCCTTTCGGGGCTGATAGAATAAGTACCAGTTGAGTACTGGAGTTGATGTAAACAACTAGCTCTTATCCCCGAAGTTTCAGGCCTTGTGCCTTTAGTAGAAAGGATTATTATTATTATTAGTAGTAGTAGTAGTAGTAGTACACACACATGCATCAACATCATTATTATTATTTTACATATGTTTCCAATTTAGGACAGTTTGACAGGATTTAACAGGTTGGCAAATCACACCTTGCTTTAATGTCTCTTTTGTCATGGTTTCTATGACTGGATGTCCTTACTAACATCAAACACTTTACAGAGTGTACTTTTTTAGGCACCAGTACTGTTGGAGGTTGCCGTGCAGCTTGCTAAGTAAAACAGAGCCTCCATGATGGATTTATTGTGGAAGTATGGTTAATGAAGAAAATAACAGAGAGAACAGTGTTGGACTGGAGTAACAGAGCTAAGGGGAAGGGGAAGAGTAATGTTATGAATTGGTGTGGAGAAGAGTAAGGAGGACAAAGTGATAATAGGGTGGGATGTGTAGGTGGACCAAATGATAGAATGGACCAGTCCATGTGCCATACTTGCAGAGGTTGGACAGTTTGTTGTGGTCCAAGACAGTTCTGACTGGAGTTATACTGGCTTATTATTGAAAGAGAGTGGCAAAGGAGAGACTAACAGAGACAGTGTTAAAGAAGGGAATAATAGGTGGGAAAGTGAAAAGTAGTGCCAGGGGAGTAGGTGAGAGAAAATTAGGAGATAACAGGATGGTGGGGAGTAGGAGATGAGTGCTACCCCATGTTATACATGGGTGGATAAAGTGGTGCATGAAAGAAAGATAAGATGGATATGGGAAATAGGAGGGAAAATGGAAAGTAGTATCAAGGTATTAGTGAGAGAACATAACAATGATAAGGATGATGTGTACGGGTTGAAGATACTTCAACTGATATTATTAATCAGGTTTTGAAAATTTGTAGGTTGACAGCATGTATCTATGCTAATGTATGCAAGTTTTTCACTGGGTTTGCTATAAGATTTTTATTTGCCTGTAGTTAAATTGAGGATAAAACATCAATGATATTTATGATATTACGATACATGGTAGTAGTTATTTTTAGGCCAGAAGTTTTGATGGCACTAATAAGGTCTTTTTGAAAAGTAACACACACACACACATATATATATGTGTTAGTTGCCAGTACCATGTGACTGGCCCTCGTGCCGGTGGCACGTAAAAGCACCCACTACACTCTTGGAGTGGTTGGCATTAGGACGGGCATCCAGCTGTAGAAACTCTGCCAGATCAGATTGGAGCCTGGTGTAGCCATCTGGTTCACCAGTCCTCAGTCAAATCATCTAACCCATGCTAGCATGGAAAACAGACATTAAACGATGATGATGATGATGTGTGTATTGGAATGTTGGAATATAGCTAACCAATCAGTACTATACAAGCCAGTATCATGGTAGGGTTCTCACTGATTGTGTCTAGGATATGTAAGCTGTCAACATCATATATCTCTATTTCTGCAGTGTATAATCTGCAGTGTATAATTTCTGCTGTACCACATATCAACAATGAGTATGGTCTTTTGTCATCTCTTCTGTGAGCTGCAGTATCTTCAAATCAGTTTCATAACTGTTCACTATTTTGTCCCAAGTTTTTCAAGGTCCCTTCTTCCAAAGCTTCTCCTTACTTTCAGCACTCCATACTTCTTTGTACAACACACACAGACCATTGGGAATTCATCTGGCATTAGTGGTAGAATTAAGAATGTATTATCAGGATTTGTAAATTGGGATGTTTTCTATACTGCTAAACTGAACAGACATACTTAGTACAGAAGTATAGAAAATATAATTTGATACCAGTATTTTAGTTTTTCAAATAAAATCTGTTGGTATTTTATCTGTTCCCACTTTATTTCCCACTGATCACCCCTTCCTGTGCCTCCAAGTATCTCTCCTTCTCTGAGCTACATTTTAGGTTTGCAATACCTCATCTCTAATACTCTCTCATCTCTGCTATCATTCTCAACACCTTCTAATATTTGCTGTTGATGCTCCATCCCACCTTTGTCCCCCCCCCCCCGCCACTCCTGCACATCTCCAATAGCCATCTCTCCCTCTTCCCAGCCCTCCCACTCTGTACATCATCTCCCCATTTTCTGATCTATCTACAGGTTTATTATACTGCCACTCCCCACCTTTTTCTGTACTACCACTTATCACCTCCCCCTCGAGCCAATGCTATTTCTTTCACCTTGTTGCCCACACTGCTATTTACCATTGACCACACTTTTGTTCATTATTCACCACATACGCCTCTACTCACTCTTTAACCATCTATCACTCTTCTTTCACACTTGTGTGAACTTACCCACCCACCCTTCCTGATCCACTGTCTCTAGTCTCTTTTATACTCGCTTTCTTGTACCTTGAGATTATTCTCTGATACCTTGTCATCATCTGCTTTATCTTCTTTCCAGTAACTCCCTTATATTATGTGGAGTAGCTATGTATCTCCTCTGTACCTGTGCCTGTCCTTCCATCATACCTTAGCCTCTCAAAACCTAGCATGACACCGCCTCCCTCTCAGCTACAACTCCACTCAGTCAACAAGGTTTTTTTTTTTTTTTATCTTGTGAGTTACTTGGTTACCTCATTAGTGTTGTCATGCAAAAAGCACCCAGTACATTCTGTAAAGTGCTTGGCATTGAAAAGACTAGCTGCAGTAGAAACCATGCCGAAACAGACACTAGAGTTTGACACAGCCCTCCAACTTGTTAGATCCTGTCAAACCATCCAACCCATACCACCATAGAAGACATATGTTAAATGATGATGATGATGAGATAAATGTATGTGTGTGTGTGTGTAAGAGAGAGAGTGAGGGAGAGAGATCATTTTAAAGTCCACTTTTCCATGTTTGCATGGTGCAGATGAAGTTCATTGAATCACATTTTCTACAACTGGATGTTCTTCCTGTCGCCAACCTTCACCTGTTTTCACACAAGACAATATTTCCCTGTGGCTGGACATGTTTTCACAAAAGGTTCAAAAAGAATGAGTCTTCTTGTATGATGGTGACACTCATTTGCAACTATTTCACAATATTGAGGGAACGCACATGCATATTCATCATACATGTTTCTTTTAGTTTCTTATTTCTTTGCTGCCCACAAGGGGCTAAACATAGAGGGGACAAACGAGGGATTAAGTCGATTACATTGACCCCAGTGCATAACTGGTACTTAATTTATCGACCCCGAAAGGATGAAAGGCAAAGTCGACCTCGGCGGAATTTGAACTCAGAACATAGCTGCAGATGAAATACTGCTAAGCATTTCGCTCGGTGTGCTAACGTTTCCGCCAGCTCACCGCCTTATTTTCTTCCAGTTTCTGTCAACCAAATCTACTCAAAATACTTTTTGTCAAACAGGGCTATAAATGAAGACAATTATCCAATGTGCCACATAGTGGGCATGGAGTGAAACCACATTGTTGTGAATTGACTTCTCAACCACAAAGCTGTATTTGAACCTAAATTTACATGGAGATTCAGGGTGTATATTTACAATGGGATATATCTTATCACAGAGAAATTGGAAAACATAATTGATCCATTCTTCTAAAATTTAGGTGTACATATTATGTTGAATGCAGACAAAATTTTTGTATTGGAAATATCAGTACCTAACTTTATTTTATGGACTAGACAGAGGAGTGGGAGTCGGTACCCATGACCTTTACAAACCTTTCCAGACTTGCATGCTTGATGCAACTGATGTTCAGTTTGAGCATCTGTAAATCAATGTCCAATTTGTTCATACCTTTATATATATAAGTGTACACACATGCACACACAGGAACCAGGCAATTATACAAGTCAGATTTAGATATTTCCAATAGAAAACATTGCTTATGTTCAACATACCATGAACACCTTTATTTTAGAGGAATGGATCAATTTTGTACACCAATTGCTATCAGATAAGATTTTTCTCATGGCAGATCAATAAAAAGTCAGTTTTAAGCTGTTCTCTCTCTCTCTCTCTCTCTCTCTCTCTCTCTCTCTCTCTCTCTCTCTCTCTCCTCTCTCCCTCCCTCTCTCTCTCTCTCTCTCTCTCTCTCTCTCTCTCTCTCTCTCTCTCTCTCTCTCTCTCTTTGTTGAATTGCACTTGCCATATGGAAATGGTTTTCTTCATCTTTATTAAAAATGTATTGACATATTATATACATTAACAGTAATCTTACTACTGTTACCACAAATAATAATAGTCATTTCTTTTGTAGCCATAGGAGCCTTAGACATGCATACAAAACATTTTATAGAAAATGATTACAAGCAAAAATGTTGGAACTCTTCAGTTTGATTGAGCCAGTAAGGTTGAGGCTACGTACTGAAGCACACATACAATAAATGGGAAAAGGGGCAAAATCGTAATACATAAAAACATATCTAAAATGTATGACAACATAAAATGAAAGCACTCGTAAAGGATGGGAAATTCCAAACCACTTTCTGCTAGGTAGTTGTCTTTGCAATTATCAGGAAGAGTTCAATGTCTGGTCTTCTCATATGTATCAGCTTTGCTATTTATCTATGTTATGCTTCTTTTTTTATATCATAATTGTTGAACAATACCATCATTGGTTACAGATTTTCAATGAATTGGTCATTGATGCAATGTATTTCTGATTGCAAGTGTGACAAGTGAATGTCCACAACTGAATACAGTATAACACTTTTGTTTGAAAAGCTCTGGTATTTTTAGTTTTCTCACCATCCTTCAATGATGTACATCAGTGAAAACACACATACACATTATGAATTTCACAAGCCTTGATCAATCTGAGCTTATGGTAAAAGATACTTGCTGAGTTACCATACAGTGAGATCAATCTAGAACTATCAGTGAAAACACACATACACATTATGAATTTCACAAGCCTTGATCAATCTGAGTTTATGGTAAAAGATACTTGCTGAGTTACCATACAGTGAGATCAATCTGGAACTATCAGTGAAAACACACATACACATTATGAATTTCACAAGCCTTGATCAATCTGAGCTTATGGTAAAAGATACTTGCTGAGTTACCATACAGTGAGATCAATCTGGAACTATCAGTGAAAACACACATACACATTATGAATTTCACAAGCCTTGATCAATTTGAGCTTATGGTAAAAGATACTTGCTGAGTTACCATACAGTGAGATCAATCTAGAACTATCAGTGAAAACACACATACACATTATGAATTTCACAAGCCTTGATCAATCTGAGTTTATGGTAAAAGATACTTGCTGAGTTACCATACAGTGAGATCAATCTTGAACTATCAGTGAAAACACAAATACACATTATGAATTTCACAAGCCTTGATCAATCTGAGCTTATGGTAAAAGATACTTGCTGAGTTACCATACAGTGAGATCAATCTGGGACTATCAGTGAAAACACACATACACATTATGAATTTCACAAGCCTTGATCAATCTAAGTTTATGGTAAAAGATACTTGCTGAGTTACCATACAGTGAGATCAATCTGGGACTATCAGTGAAAACACACATACACATTATGAATTTCACAAGCCTTGATCAATCTGAGCTTATAGTAAAAGATACTTGCTGAGTTACCATACAGTGAGATCAATCTGGGACTATCAGTGAAAACACACATACACATTATGAATTTCACAAGCCTTGATCAATCTGAGCTTATAGTAAAAGATACTTGCTGAGTTACCATACAGTGAGATCAATCTGGAACTATCAGTGAAAACACACATACACATTATGAATTTCACAAGCCTTGATCAATCTGAGCTTATGGTAAAAGATACTTGCTGAGTTACCATACAGTGAGATCAATCTGGAACTATCAGTGAAAACACACATACACATTATGAATTTCACAAGCCTTGATCAATTTGAGCTTATGGTAAAAGATACTTGCTGAGTTACCATACAGTGAGATCAATCTGGAACTATCAGTGAAAACACACATACACATTATGAATTTCACAAGCCTTGGTCAATCTGAGCTTATGGTAAAAGATACTTGCTGAGTTACCATACAGTGAGATCAATCTGGAACTATCAGTGAAAACACACATACACATTATGAATTTCACAAGCCTTGATCAATCTGAGCTTATGGTAAAAGATACTTGCTGAGTTACCATACAGTGAGATCAATCTGGAACTATCAGTGAAAACACACATACACATTATGAATTTCACAAGCCTTGATCAATCTGAGCTTATGGTAAAAGATACTTGCTGAGTTACCATACAGTGAGATCAATCTGGAACCATGTGATTGTGAAGAAAACCACATAATCATGCTACATCCACCTTCCATCACCCTTCCTCTGCTTCAAATGAAACTTGAAGAAGTTGATGAGGTTCTAGTCAAAGAAATAGAATTGTGTCCTTATAAATACAATTTTGTCTGTTTCAAATGCAACAACTATACATGATTTTCATTATGACCACCAGAGGAAAACTGCCTGTCTCACTTTGTGAAAGGATAATGATGAAGATGAGACTTGGCTGAATGTCAGATATGTCCTAAACATGATAACAGCTGTACAGGTCAACAATGCTTGGACACAGAACAAATTCATGAAGAACAATTTTGTTTTTCTCTGTGCACCTTGAACAGTCACAACTTATGGCATTTTTATGCTTGTAAAGCTAATCCCAAATTGGCAATGTCTCACAGGTAGGCAGAATTGTCAGACAGCGAGCTGGCAGAAACGTTAGCACGCCGGGCGAAATGCTTAGAGGTATTTCGTCTGCCGCTACCTTCTGAGTTCAAATTCCGCTGAGGTCGACTTTGCCTTTCATCCTTTCGGGGTCGATTAGATAAGTACCAGTTACGTATTGGGGTCGATCTAATCGACTTAATCCATTTGTCTGTCCTTGTTTGTCCCCTCTGTGTGTAGCCCATTGTGGGTAGTAAAGAAATAAGAATTGTCAGGTCAGATATTTTGGGAAGTTCAGAAATCATAAGTTCTGAAATGAAAGTCATCCTGAATAGGATGTGCAATTGGCTTTCATCAATGCCCAGAATCTCCCTGAGAACATCATCATTGATATTTGCCACTAATCTAGATGCTGAATGTCCAGTCTTCATCTCCATCTGACTCATGATGGTAGCTCCACCAAAGAGATGAGGTGAGAGAGAATGTGTTTCCCAAAGAGCAATCACACCGACTCACCATGCAGGAATCGCAGTAGATATCACAGCCTCTGTGCATGTCTGTATCAGCCATAGCATTCCAACTTTCTGTGCAAAGAGCATTGCAGCAGATAAACCTTTTCAGAATTGGGACCAACCCTTGTATAAGAAGCAGAACAGCAGATGCCCCAACTTAATGAATATAAAGCTGATGTTGGCATTTACCTCTGCCTACCACCTTTCAAAGATAGCGTCCTCTCATCCCATTTCTGAGACTGACTGAGACTGACTGTTGTACTTGTAACTAGTAATAATGGTTTCAGATTTTGGCACAGGGCCAGTAGTTTTAAGGGAGGAGTAAGCCAGTTACATCAACTCCAGTATTCAACTGGTACTTATTTTATCGACCCCCGCCCAAGGGATGAAAGGCAAAGTTGACCTCATCAGAATTTGAACTCAGAACACGAAGACAGATGAAATACCACTAAGCATTTTGTCTGGTGTGCTAATGATTCTGACAGCATACCACCTTCTTGTACCCAGTAATAATAACTCTTTCTGATTTTGGCACAAGGCCAGTAGTTTTAGGGAGAGGGGTTTACTTCATACCACTGACGCCAGTACTTGGCAAGTACTTTATTTCATCAACCCCAAAAGTTGAAAGGCAAATAACAGTAGATGTAATACATTAAAGAAGACAAACATACCAAAGCCTTTTGATAGCTAAAATAAAATTAGCAATGATTCCATAGACAGGAGTTACCAATCTTGGTGGCAAAATTGGATATTTTAGAGCCCCTAAAGACCAGAGGAAGGAAAATTAGTTCTTTATTTATGGTTTATCTTTTAAGTCAGAAAAGATTTCACTGGCATCCGTGTGAAAGTGAATGAGGTCATTGAAAAAAAGTGTGGTAACATTGTATGGAATTGAGTGAGATTTAATGTTTGTATTAAAGGAGACTTATCAATATTATATACTCTTTAATATATGCCCTTATTCAAACACATACAGATTTCTATTTAATTAGAAGTTAAACTATATATGTGAGAGAAAGTGGGGGAGGGAGAAATAGACTATCCAGCTGCATACACAATACCCAGGTGTTAAATTGAATTACTAGTTTACTTATGTGTTGAGAGTTCAAATATTGAAGTGATTTTGAGTAGGACATCTACATGCCCCAATTCACTTAGCTACTTAGCTACTAACCTACTAACATTTTTTAGGCTTCAAGTCTACCTGCAAAAGACAAGAAACCATTCTTTTGCATTTGTTCCAAGAATATCTTGGAGTTATCTTCAACTTGATAACATATGTGTGTGTAATATATATATATATATATATATACATACACACACAGACAAGCATGCACACACAGACAAGCATGCACACACACAATTATATATTAATTTAATAAGTACATATAATTTTGTTGACATACTTATGAGCATTATTTAGTAAACATTTATATGCAAAACAAGTGTAATGCTCTCAAATGAGAAAATATAAGTATAGAAAAATCAATTTCCGAGATGATAATAATTTCCATTGCATATTTCCCCTTATCCTTACTCCATTGGGATTTTCAGTAGTTTTAAGCAAGCCATAAATTTATATACAGACACTCCCCTATTTATGAACGGGATAAGTTCCTGGAGTTTGTTTGTAAGTCCAAATGTTTGACATTATTCCTGTTGATACTTAATACTGTACACAGCATTGTATAAAAGTTTTGTTTGGTACAGCTATACTACGAAAATATTCAACATATTTTACCAAGTTCTATAGAGTATTTTGATATATAAATAGCATAAGAGTAATAATAATAACAAATAATAATAAAAAAAGCTATTTATACTGTTACTGTAATTTCTTTATTCATGGCACTGTCTTGCTTACTGGCACTGATGTTGCTTGCTGGGATTTAGTTGAAAGATGATAAAGGTGGAGATAGAATGTCCTTAGAGTATGAAGAACAGCTGCTGGGAATAATTTTAAAGGCTGTAATAAACTCCTGTGTGAATATACTGTAATTTTCTTGTTGGTCTTCCCCTCAGCTCATTTTGAAAAATCTATCTCAAGATATCTGCGAAGTTAATTTTTACTTTTCTTCAAAGCAGGCGATAGCTTTGTAAACAGCTGTAGATACTTTCATAAATCACTCAGTGTTTGAGTCCTGAAACTCAAATGAGGTTAGTGTCTTCTCAATCATGTTGGAATCTCTAGCAATCTGCTTAAAAAATTCCACTGTGGTTACCATATCAACACTGGTAGTTTCCCTGCTCACCTTCATATTGTACAAGCTTAAAACAATTATGGTTAGTAGTAAATGTTTTTATATTAACATTTTCACAATGTTTAGCCCAAAAATATATAAAGAGAATTATGTCCTTCTATTGAATTGAATTAAGGCTATTAAGCACGAGGCACTTTCACAGATATGTTAGTCTTGTCTTCTGTTATAACAGACTCTGATCATCTGAACTAGCAAAACATTAACCACTTTAGCCCAAATTTGTCCAGTGTGCTCATCTCTCACTTTCTCATTATCTCTACTGTATCTCACCTCTTTCAAAGCTGGCATTCAACACTTGGCTCAATCTTTCCTTCCTAGAACTGCTTCCAGCAAGAATCATGAACTAGCTTGTGTTTTTCTGACCCAGTTCAAGGCAGTTGGAAAGCAATTTAAGTAAATGCACTGCTGGTAGATTCAGTTTAAAAAGACTTTATGAACATTGAATATGAAAAAAATGTGAATTATTATTTAAATGATAAAAGGTGCAGACAGACATGAGATTGACCTTTTTCCAATGAAATAAGCAAAAATGTAGGTGAATAAGATTGACAAGTTTGAAAAACTGTGACACTTCAAATCAAGAAAAAGTAGATTAATATGCAAGATAATATATTAAGTATGCCCTGTTGTACCACTATCAATAAGTAATGCTATAACCACTGGGACTCTAAAAGATATCTGTGAGAGGGTGTGTGTGTGTGTGTGTGTGTGTGAGATGGGTATATTGTCGTCATTTTATAATTTTCATTTCACAGATGCATATTGTTTGTTTTTGATTTTGTCAATTACACAGTATAGTAGGGTCAGTTAGGCACTGTCTGTAAAAAAAAAACAACAACCCATAATGCAATTCACTCAACCAGAAATTTGGAAATGACATGCTGTACTGCTTGGCATTCGCACCTGAAGCTCCAATATGAACATTTCAGAGTGTTTAGGTGTCAAGCTGAGGACAGTACAATCTGAGGATTTGTGCCAAGAGTGACAAAAATCAAACATCCAGTCAACATCATGGTGTTTGAGGTGATCACTAACAATGGCAACATTGAGTCTCACATGGCCTGAGACTCAACACAAAAACCTACATCAAGTGCCTGGAGGAGGTAGTGCTGCCCTGGGTGAAGAGGGTGGCTGCTGGAAGACCCTATGTCTGGCAACAGGACTCTGCACCATGCCACACAAGCAAGAGAACCCAGTCATGGCTGTCAGACAATTTCTGCAACTACATCACCCCTAACATCTGGTCACCTAACTCCCCAGACAGCAACCCCCTTGATTATTATGTGTGGGGTGCATTTGAGCGAGAGACCAACAAAACTCCTTGTAACATCAAAGATGAACTGAAGGCAAAGATTATGGCAGCATTCACCAACTTAAACAAGAAGACAGTCCAGAAGAGTTGCAGGAGATTCTGAAGTCTGGAGGCTGTGGTTGAAGCCAATGGCGATTTTATTGAATAAATTTACTCTTTAATATTTTAAGATATTTTAATGTAATTTTGGTAAATATATCTGTTAAAATGAGATGTCGGTGTTATTTTCATTTTTGTGTAATTTAGACGACAGTTCTTCACCACACCCTGAAGTGACTTTATATATAAGGGAACTGTGATTATGTATATCAGAAAAAATCTATATAAGTCAAAACAATTTGTTGGCCTTTTATGGTTTTTATAATTATTTATGTTATATAATATGTTATGTTATATAATATGTTATGTTATATTATATTCATAGTATTTAATGTAATATTGTAATATAAATAAATTATTGGATTGTCAATAGTATATCTCTATATTTAATTTATATATATACTAGCAGTATAACCCGACATTGTCCGGGTGTGACTTATTACGCCATCTACGATAAGTCTTGCTAGGTGAAAATCAACTAAAAAAGAAAGCCTTACAACGAAAAAACCCTTATGATGTAAATATGTTCATAATTCAAAAGACAATGAAATTAATAGGGCAAGTCTGAAGGCTGTTTTGTGTAACATTATTAAGTGTACGTAAATTTCATCCATCTAATTGGCTATACAAATGCTTGTGCAAAACCACTTTTTGCACTGCCCTGATTATACATAGCAGGGTAATCCCTTTTTGCAGGAGCTAGGATGGCAATTTCTGATGAAGCAATTACTGGCGATCTGTTGCTACACAGTTCTGCCAGAATTCTATCAGATTGGGCAGTAGATGTTGATGCACCATTTTGCATTATGTTCAAAGTAGCTTCTGGAATGTGGTGAATTGCTGCAGTCTGTTGCTGTCTTTTTAAACCGGTTGCTTTCTTTCCCCAGCAAGCTGGTGCCGTGTAAATGGCACCTGTGCAATATAGTCATGGCCATTGCCGGTGCCATGTAAATGACACCTACCCATGAATTGTAGTTATGGTTGTCGCTGATGTCATGTAAATGGCACCTGTGCCAGTGACACACAAAAAGCACTCATTACACTCTGGAGTAGTTGGCATTAGGAAGGGTGTCTAGTTGCAGAAACCATGCCAAATCAGACTGGAACCTGGTGCTGCTTTCTGTCTCATCAGCTCCAGTCAACCATCTAACCCAAGTCAATATGGAGAGCAGATGTTAAATGATAATGTTGATGATGATGATGATGATGATATATATTCTGAAGATACTATAACTATCTTTCCTTCTTTATCAAACTTCTTTATGTAATACAAGTAACATACTCTATTACTTTATTAACTCCTGTGTGACATACACAAATTATTTGTTAGTGTATGTGTAGAAAAAAACGTAGAAAAAAACGTAGAAAAATATCAGCGGACTTTTTCAACTGTTGTGGATAATCTGTGAGTTTGCACCATGAAAGTTCCTTTCCAAGATGCAGGCCTGAACAAGAGTTTGTTTGTGGAAGACTAACAGCTGCCCATGTATGCAAGTCTCCCTTCCCTGTGACACTGATGTTGTCCAAGGGAATGGTACAGCTGATACAGGTTGGCCCCAGTATCATTTCATGTCTTGCCTTCAGAACCCAGTGAGTCAGAAGAACAACCATAAGTCATCCTGTTCAATGCTCTAACAATTCCACCAATCTACTGCAATGGTAACTCTCTCTCTCTCTCTCTCTCTCTATATATATATATATATATATATATATATATAGAGAGAGAGAGAGAGAGAGAGAGAGAGAGAGAAAGAGAGAGAGAGAGAGAGAGAGAGAGAGAGAGAGAGAGAGAGAGAGAGAGAGAGAGAGAGAGAACCTGTGTAAAGTATAGTCTCTCAAAAATTTAAGAACATTATGAGTAAGGTCACTGTGTACCGAGTTTATGATCAGGTTTCAATACCCAGATGTAGCTATTATTTCACTACATCAGTACTATTTATGCTCTTGGAAAAAGTGCATATTTCACAATTTCTTCTCTAAAAATTTGGAGATGGCAACATGACACCACTCCACTGTGTAGCAGCTGCCTTGCTCTCAGTTTTCCCAGAAATGCTGACTTATTTCAATACAATAACTCCTTGTATTAATATTGAGTTTACACCCATTTGTCATCTGAAGCCTCTGAAAGGAATCATGAAGTTATTTCCAAAGATTTTTGTGGAACATTCCCAAAAGACTCCATTTTACAAATATCACTCCTATTGAAACCACCAACCTAAGTTGACTGACCTTCACTCTCTCCAGACTTACTCAATTACACCAGTTCACATTCAGTTTCATATTACTTAATTTTACAGTTTCTGTCCATACAAGTATTTCTTCCATCAGATACACCTTTGTTCCATATTCTATTCCTTTCTTTAATCAAAACTGTATCTCTGTTCAATTCATGCTGCTTTAGCAATCTGTATAATGAGTAATAAACCTGTTCTTATAATGTTTGGAATCTATTTCTTATTTCATGCAACTCTGTTAACTTTATTTTGTGTACCACCTTTTGTGAAGGTTATTGCACGACAATTGGTGACTCTCAGAATATATCTAGTTACATATTTAGACACAATAACAAAATCATAGCAAAAAAACATCCAGAAAATGTATGCTTTTATAAAAGGGGTCTTATTTTAAGTACTGATATACTGATATGTACATAAATTCACAGTAGTAGGTAAGTTCCCCACCAACACCACACCCCACCCTTGTGTTTATAATATTTTGGTTTCAGCCTTTAACCTTTACATGTGTTGCATGTTGCTTCATGTGATTACTGTTGATGACTTTACTTGCAGTTACATTTAAAAAGAATAAAAACATTTAGCTGAAATAATTCTAATCATTGCCAATACCATCGAGCAAAGCCACAGAAACATAGATATCACAGCAATATTATGTTTCTCTAACCTTTGCCTGGAACACACACAACTACTTGAGCTTTTAAATTATCACTCTCGATTGACTGATGATATATAAGCAGCATCTGATGAAAATTAGGATTACAGCCAACCAATAAAGAAGTGTACATACATGGTTTGCACACATGGAAGGCATGTAAACAGAAATTCATGGGACTGCATAACGTCACAGGTGCATTTGTTTCATAGCAGAATCAAATTCTGCTTAAACAGTCATGCTTAAATGCATGACACCGTTAACACATATTTGTTGACAACCTTGATATCTATATACTGCATAGTAATTTGCTGTTGTATGTGTGTGTGCATACATGCATGTATTTGCATGTGTGTGTGTGTACATATATGCATGTATTTGTATGTGTGTGTGTGTTAATGCATGCTGCCAACTTTAAGTCCAGAGTAAGTGTAAGTAGGTAAGTTGCATGTGATTTTTTTTTTTATGATTTACAATATTCAACAATGAATATTATGGAAAATATTTTACTATTTACCAATTTAGTAAGTCTGTCTGAGTAAAACGTGAAAGTTTTACTTCCCAAAATATTTATGCTGTGTCTTGAGGCAAGAAGCAAAAATTTTCTTAAATAACTGTAAACAGCTATAGCTTCAAAAGAGAGTTTTCTGTAGTATTGAAGCAAAATTCTTCCAAGAAAGGTAAATAATTTACTTCTGATGTCCATCAAAAGAGAATTGTTTATTCAACTTGCCTGATAAAAACCAATTAAGTGACTAATCATGTTAACAACAATTAACATAATTTTCTAAACAAACTTCATCTTTAGAAAGTATGTTTGTACTATTTACACTATGTAGCTATATGACATTTTAATTGGTTCAATCTCTGGTTCTTATCAAATGTTTTATTTCTAGTTACAACCATGATTCCAACTGATTTTGAACTAAGAACCTTTATTTTGAAAGTAAGGCTAGAAATACTCGTGTCCACTAAATCACTGGCTGTTGCACTGCCTTTTAGAAATAAAATGTTTAGTTCAAATCCAGTCTCTGGCTATGTACATATCCAGAAATAGAAAAAAGAAATAAAATCAAAATATGGTGTTGATATAAATATTGTAATACATACATCTAAAAATATATATTTCTAAGTCCAGAAAGTCATAATCTTAACAACAAACCAATCTCAGGCATCTAAACAGTTAATGCTGTTGCTGTAAAGTGAGAGAGTGTAAGAAATATGCATTATATCTTGATAATAGCTTTTAGTTAAATTTTGAGTTTGTTTTTTTCAGTTTTTACTTAAAATAAAACTTACCTGTGGTTGAATATCATTTTCAAGGCAATTAGTTCCATAGATGAGGCCAGACTCATCCATATTCAACTTGACCGATCTATAACAAACATAACAATAATTGTTAATTCAATATAATTGCTTCCCAAACATATAATTTATGCTAAAATTTTGAAGTTAACATCAGTAAACATATACCTAAATGGAAATCAGTTCAAAGTATAAACATTTATTTTTGCAATTCTTGATCAATTGCCAAAATCGAATGAATGACTTGTAATATTGCTTGTGGGAACAAAAGTATATTTTGGCTACAAATCTCTTTGCAAAAAGAAAAAAAAGAAAGAATAGAAAATACATAGATGAAAATGTTTAATGAAACAAAATAAAATCAAAGATTAGAGGATATAGTTAAGGTTGGAATCAAAATTATTAGTGACAGGGAGCATTTCTGAAGATAGAAAATTCAGTGTCCAAATGAATTCTATTCTGTATTTTAAAACTAAAAACATGGTGGATATGATTTTTAGTAAGTGGTTCAAGAGTTCATAAATTACATTGCTTTGTTTTCTACTTCAGTTTAATTGGTGGAAAAATATGTTCTAGGCCTCTTGGGAAAATTATCTGTGATAGACCAGCATCTTCTACAGGAGTAGATTTAACTCTAATTTACTAAACAGAACCAACTTCAGTGCTAAACATTAATCTCAAAACCCAGAGATCGAGATACTCATGCGAGAAGCCTTTCCAGTGTAGTTACTTGATCTGCTTATGTAACAGCAAAATCTCACTATTTATAGTATGAATGAGTTTAGAATAGAATACGAAGCAAAAAGATCTGTCCTATATGACTTTGTAGTTACATTATTTATCTTATTAACTTCTTTATTTTATTATAATTTAGTCATATAAACAACAATGGTGTTAATAAAGATATCTATGAAAGAAATGTGTTTTGAATCACTAAATATCATCAGCTCAGCTCATTAGTATGTATAAAGATGCTGACTCATCTCAGTGCAGAAAAGTATAAAAAAAATAAATAAGAATGGTGATGTCAATGACTTCAATAAATTTACAGTATCTTTATGAGCTGATACTATTCAGTCAATATAAAGAAAATAACCTTAATTTTTTTCTTAAAAAAGATTATTCATGAGAATCTTGCATGCCAAATTCACTAGAGAATTAAATTAATTCCTTAATAAGTGTAAGACTATCAATAATAGACTTATCAAGCAACAACATTCAACAAGATTACAAGTAAATGCTACTTAGCTGTTTTCCTAACAGACATCTAAATCCCTAGTAAAATGCAGTCATACTTTATATTAAGCGAGATAAAGCTATTAATATAGTCTAGGATTTACAAACATTCAAATGAAGCCGTAATGCAGTAGAGTCATCCCAATAAATCTACAACTCAGACCTTTGCACTATAACCTGAAGTTGACTCACATGGTGAAGCCACCAAGTGGTTATAGTTTTGTCCTGTTTCATAGATACAATTAATTATATGATAACAATGGGAATCAGAAGAATCTAAATATATCAACCGGAATAATGATAATGATAATAATAAAAACACTAAATAAATAAATAAAAAGAACAATGTAGATCAATATAAATGTGAAGAGTGCTGTTACAGCAGCAGTCATGACAACTAAAAGATGGATAAGTGTATATATATATATATATATATATATATATATATATATATATATATATATATACACTTAAGTAAGTTTATCTATATACATATTTATTTATTTATGTGTTTCAGCCAAGTGGCTGCGGTCATGCTGGTGCACCACCGTATACATATAATATATATATATAATCTATATACATATAATATATGCACACACACACACACACACACAGATCAACATTAAATATAATGCAGCAGCAATAATGTTAAAAGACTGTGGTATAGATAGTGTCACAAAAACTGCACATTAAAATAAAAATAAGCAATTTATATCACATGTTCTTGACACACTTTAAAGGTTAGCTTTCATAATTAACTTCAGTTAGAACAGCAAATAATTGTTTATTTCATGTGATAAAAGAAGACAGAAAGGGAGAAAGGGAGAGTGAGGGTGTGTGTGTGTGTGTGTGTGTGTGTGAGAGAGAGAGAGAGAGAGAGAGAGAGAGAGAGACAGACAGACAGACAGACAGACAGACAGACAGACAGACAGAGACAGACAGAGAAAAGAGCAGGAGTCAAAAATTGAAAAGCCTTCATGAGATAACTATGTAGTCTCAAATCATTGACCTTTCAGAAAGGCAGCAAACAATTTTGACAAAATATATGGGAAAAGCCTTCATTTCTTCATTTCATCTCCTCATTAATGTGTATAAGCATGTATATGAATGTAGGCGTATGTGTACATATTTCCAAACACACACACACATGCATGAGTGTGTGTATCTCTCTCTCTCTTTCTCTCTCTCTCTCTCTCTCTCTCTCTCTCTCTCTCTATATATATATATATATATATATATATATATATATATATATATAAAGATTTAAACATAGCAAATGAAAATGCTTAAAGTTCATTTGTGAAACAATCAATTACACAAATTAAAGTAAGATTATATAAATTTGATAAACATAAGAAACATACTTTTTGCTACTTAAATGTTTCAAAATGTCACCAAGGAATATTTTAAATCTCAGACAATATAATGAGCAACATGCACTAAAGTCCATATTCACACAGTGGACTTTAAACAGTAGTCTTCCCTATAAACATTGTTAATCTTTAAGACAAAGAGAATGGGATTTAAAAGAGCAACCTTGTAGTTATGTCAAATTAGTGAAATCCCAAAACAAGAATGTTATTGTTTTCACATAATCATCCTGAAAAGTCAGTTGTAAATTAATGAAAAGTAAAATTGGTTTTACAACAGTATGAGTGCATTTAAACAAATGGATTAACTAACAGAGTAAATAAGTTCAACTGAATTGACAAGAAATCTATTCATTCAATGGAATAATGCACTCCACAGTAGTGTCTATCAACTATGTTCTCTTCCATTTTTGCTCTTTTCTTTAACTATACTCCTCCACCTGGGTTCTCTATTTATTCTCTATGACACAGAGATAACCATTTACAGATGCATTCACAGTAGTTTTATTCTAAAAGTTTTCTTTACATAAATTTTTTAAAAAATTTCTATCCAATTTGTTCCTTGCAACTGTAATGTGGCCATTTTCATGTTACATGTGAAGCATGAGAAATTGTAGTTCTAAAAAATCATGGAATTACAGGTGGTGATCAACATCAACTTGCAACCTATTCTGGGGAGTTTCAGCTTGGAGGAGATTGTGGACAACTTCTTGAAATCTCTAGCCTGGCAGTGTTATATGTTCAGGTTAAGCTCTACAGGCATGGTAGTGATATCAGCTGAATTCATCTGATATGCACAAAGTGTAATGAAACTATCCTGCATGCAGTTGTTCAACATTCAGTTATAGCTGATTTGTAAAGTTATTTATATTGAACAAATGTTGTCATGTGTTGGATGGATGTAGCTATCCAGAAAGAGCAGCCAGTTTTCTTCTGTTTAGTGGCATTAATGAAAGAAGAGATACTTTCCTCCACAGCCAAATCCTCATCAAGTTCTTTAAGTGCCTCACAGACAGGAAGGTGAGGGCAGAGAGAGGTGGTGAGCAAGAGTGGTAAATCCTGGATCAGTGAGATTCCTCGATTGGCTCTGGATGGCTGTCCTATTGGGATATTTTATTTCATTCTTTTTGCATGGTGCTGTTTTCCATGTCTGTTTTTTTTTTCATGATTAATTCTGCATAAAGCCTCATCATTTTATAATTTGTCAGTCACTGCGATAGCCCTCATCCTTCACCTTTATAGTAAATAATAATATTATTTGTTTGTCATTGTTCTTATTTTATGTCCATTGCCTGGAAATCTTTTGTCACACACCTGTGACCTCTTCAGCGACCCTCCACCCCACGTGTTTCCTACTGTTCTGTTTAGTCTATGTAGACAGAGAGAAGGTCAACAGAATCAAAGATAGCAAGATCACAAACCCCAACACTAGAACCAGCAACAACACCACCACTAACTGGAGTAACAGTAAGGTCAACAATAACATGAATAACATTATTATTATTGTTATTATTATTATTATTATTATTATTATTATTATTATTATTTGGATGCCCTTCCTAACGCCAACCACTCCGAGAGTGTAGCACGTAAAAGCACCCACTACACTCTCGGAGTGGTTGGCGTTAGGAAGGACATCCAGCTGTAGAAACTCTGCCAAATCAGATTGGAGCCTGGTGTAGCCATCTGGTTCACCAGTCCTCAGTCAAATTGTCCAACCCATGCTAGCATGGAAAGCGGACGTTAAACGACGATGATGATGATGATGATGATTTAGGTGGCAAGCTGGCAGAATCATTAGCACACTGGACAAAACGTTTAGCGGTATTTCATCCTTCACTACATTCTGAGTTCAAAATTCCGCTGAGGTCTACTTTGCTTTTCATCCTTTTGGAGGTCGATAAATTAAGTACCAGTGAAACACTGGGGTCGATGTAATCAACACATCCCCTCCCCAAAATGACTTCAAACCATTATTATTATTATTATTATTATTATGCATAGTAGCATTTCTTCTAGTTCTTTAGCTTCTGAGCTTCAAATTTGCTGAGGTGGACTTTGCCTTCCTTTCATGGTTGATGAAATAAGTACCAGTTGAGTATTGGGGTCATTGTAATCGACTAGCTCTATCCCACAAAATTTCAGGCCTTGTGCATATAGTAGAAGGGATTATTGTTGTTGTTGTAATTTTGGGTATTTATAGATTTATTTTTCACTAATGACAATTATATTGAGCTTATATCAATGTTGGCGCTACTGGGTCAGTCACCAGCAATCGTTATATGTATTGCTTTTTTTGGTTTTTCTGCTTTTCCAGTGTGGTTATTTGTTCTTTATGGAAATTTCCTTCCATAGCAGCATATGATTTTATTTCTCATACCACATATGTTCAACCATTTCCTGGTTTTTATGTTTTTTCTCTCATTAAGGCTTTCTGATATTCTCCTATTCTGACCTTTAGGAGTCACACAATTTCTCTTTGCAAAGCCATTGACAAATATTCTAGACACATTTCTTATATCCTTTGTTACTCTTGGTGACATTACTGAAAGATAAATTTAATTAACCATTGCCCTTAATTTGGAAATAAAGAATAATAATTTGGGGCCAGTGTGGGCCCATGTATACTCATGTATACTCATGACACCAACTGACAATAAGAGATGAAAATGAACTAGAAACCATTATTTCTAAACTAAAGGTAATAATTACCCTTATATGGATTCCTAGCTTAAATCCTGTCTGAGATAATGCACTAATCTAGAAATAAAATACTGGAAGAGATATCTGATCAAAATAATAAATACTGTAGGATATACACTCCTTAGCGGTTAATAAGACATAAAATTAAAGACATCGGTGCTCTTCATTTCTAATTAAAGGTTTCTAATTTGACTCCAGCTTGCGATGAATGCATATATTCTGGAATAAAGAATCTAATGATGATTGGAGATTGAACCAATTGAATTAGTGTAAATATAAATAGACATTCTTGGAAAATATCACTTGTATAACAAAAACTCATCTTTAAATATCAGGCGTTTTGACACAACATCAATTTTTGTAGAGCAATAAAATAGTAAATAGAATTAATTCCAGGCAAAGTTAAGTGAACTTAGGCAGGATTGGAACTAAATTGGAACTAGAAACAAAAAAGAAGAAGAACATTTAATACCTTTAGTTCAATCCTGTATGTTCTTGAACTTAGTATAGGAAGCTCATTTGTGCATGAGGGATCAATGGATGTGTTCAGACTAAGTAGTCTTAACTAATCCAAAGAAATATTTACAGAATTCCATTATTTTACATATCAACTAGCCATAAGCTTTCTCCCCAACCAAAAAAATAATGTTTCTGTTTCTTTTTTATTAACAAGTAACAAAGTCACTGTTTCAAAACAAAAATGTAATAATGTATTTTTGGGCATACAAGTCAAATATCTCAAACCAAAATTTACAGCCAAAAAAAAAAAAAAAAAAATCAGTCAACTTATGCACGAAGATGACTAAGGAGGACCAAAAGTTCTATGTGAAATGCAGCAGAATTTGGAAAGACAGTGACAATGTTTGGATGTTTCCATTATGTACTACAACAACTTGTATACTGGAAAATAGGTATAAAAAATACTTTTTTTTTTTTTTTAAATAAAAGCATACTTAAGAACTGCAAAATTTTTTTAAATGTTATATTATAAAAGATATATACAACTTGTTTTGTATTTAGCTTAATGAGGTTTGGTTTTATAAGTTTTTAAGTGCTAAGTTATTACTAAAGATTTTTATCACTAGAAAATGATAAATACCATTACATATTTACATAATATTTTAATCATTTTAAAAATAATAAATGACTTTAAAAAACAAATTCTGCTACTCTATAAATCTGAATTTGGAAGATTTTGATTTTGCATCATTTTATCTCAGCTTCATTAATCTGAAACATACCACTTCAGAATTTATAAAGCTGAAAATAACTACAGGGTATGTGACGTTGTTTAAATGAAGTTCAATTTTAATAGGCTTACTGAAGTATTTATGTCTTTATGTCCAAATATGTTTCAAGCAAAAATATTAAGTATTAGAAATTAATAAAGTCTAGCAAGAATAGGAATAAATCATCATCATCATCTTCATTTTACACCTACTTTCCCTACCGATATGAGTTAAACACGTCACCATAGTCCAAGTCAGTCCTTATTTAGAGTTACTACCTTCCTAGATAGGTCAGAGGACCATGTTTTGCTCATACATTTCAATTTTGGCTAAATGCCCTTTCTATCACCAAACCCCTTTACAGAGTGTACTGAGTCCATTTTATTGTACCACCAACATTAGAGAGTTTATCTCCTTAACAAGACTAACGGGATATTTTGACCCCATGTCTCTGTTCTTTTGCTAGCGACTTTACAGAGAGAGTGAAAGAGAGCCAGGTGGTAATGAGATGAGTGATTGGGGTATGAATGATGAGAGAGTAACAAAGAAGTGGGGAAGGTAGCAGGCTGTAGACTTGACAAGGAGTGAGAAACTCCAAATGTTTTTCAAATGGGTGAGAAACCCAAATGTATGCACACACAAACATGATGGCTTAGCTGGCCAAAACTTCAAAGTCACTGTCAACAACATTCCTGTTTAAGAATAATATATCAGCATCATCATTTAATGTCCGCTTTCCATGCTGGCATGGGTTAGATGGTTTGACTGGAACTGGTAAGCTGGGGAGCTGCACCAGGTTCCAATCTGATTTGGCATGGTTTCTATGGCTGGATGCCCTTCCTAACACCAACCACACACACACACACACACACACACACACACACACACACACACACATATATATATATATATATATATATATATATATATACACACATACACACGTCTTCCAATCTTCATCATTTCCAACATTTTTAATGTTCACATAAAGTGATATAATAGCCTTTAAGAAGATTTATATTGACAATGATGGATTAAAAGTCTAAAGATTAAATTAGTATGAACAAATGTATTATCTTGTTCTTGTAGAGTAACATAACAAAGACAAAACTTTTCTATATTCAACAATAGTAAATAGAACTAATCACCCATTCATGGATACATTTGTTCAGGAAAATCAGGACATTATAGCCTAGATAGCTTTTGTATAAGATTGATTGATTGATTGATAATGCACAGCAGTATCTTTTAGACACTACCAATATTACCATATTCTAAAAATCAAAACTGGAATTCAAGACAAATATCAATTTTAGACACTTCCTAAAATTATAATCACATCATCAAATCTACCCTTTCATGTAGAAGCACATATATTGAACACCATACATAAGGCACAAAGCATCTTCTGCTATAATAATACTCTGGTGTTTTTCTCCATCACAACATATGAATGAAAAAGGAAGGGGTGACAGATGAATAAGGAAGGAAGGGATGATGGCAAACTGGTGGGATGGTGAACATTCAATGCTAAAAAGAAAAATCAAACAGCGTTTCAACTCTGTGTGAGTGTATGTGTGTATGTGTGTGCGTACAAGGGAAGTATGTGAATGTATGTGAATACTGACAAGTGTATTAATTTGATTTACCATCCATATTTATATATAAAATACTGCAATTAGCCATCATTTTTGATGGCACAGGGTCAGCTAGTAGTATATAAAACTCAAAGTAACTAACATATGTGTATGTGGTAAGGCACTGCATAAAGAAATTGTGTAATTGAACTGAAAGTTTCGCAATTGAATACTTCTGTTAATACACGGGAATGAATACAGAAATCTTAATCAAAATTCAAAGGACTCATTAATGAATGATTCCTGTAAAGTGAAAATGCCCTACAGGAATGATTCAAAGAAGAGAGATAAAAAAAGGAGTTACAGGAAAATTCAAAGTAAAATATTGAAAAGCTTTTGCTCCATTAGTTCTGTTTCTGGCAATTCCATGTATTTTTAATGGAACTATTCTGCCAAAAGCAGTTGGCATTTGTGGTAAGAAGATAAAAAATACAAACAATGCTTATAAAATGGAAAAATTCTACATTTACTTCCTATTTTAAAAAAACAGCTTTTTAATAAATAAACTAATTTTAATAGATAATCAATTTAATTATAAAAAATAAATATAACAAACTTCTTCAGACTGCCTTCTTTTTCTTACATTATAAGGTTCTTAGAACAGTACCATACCAATACAGAAAAATTGATTATAAAAAGGATAATAATAGCAATTAGACTAAAGTTGCTAAAAATATTTGATATATTGTGTCTTTTCCTGAACTGCCAATACGTAACTGACAATCAGCTAACAGTTGAAGTGAATTCTTTTTAACTTTAAGGTCTATGAAATAAGGCTGTGAAACAGAAAACAAAAAAAAAAAGACATGAAAAATAATTATTATTATAGAGAAAAGTCTCCCTGAAGCAACTAAAAAAAATCCATGTATTTGTTTCAGTAAATAAATAAATGAAAAAGATATTACTCCTTCCTCTTCTATAATATTAAAATGTGACAGCAATTTTAAAATAATAATTATGAATAAAAACATTGGGTTCAAGTAGGCAGCAGATAATGTACAAAGCAATTAGTGTGTGGGTATATTACTGTAGATAAATTCCACATACCCTATTATATGTTGACATCTCTTTTGTATGCAATGAATTTTCAAAATGTCAAATATCTCACTTTTTATAATTAAACAATTGAAAACATAAAGTTAGAAGGATATTTGTCAAGTAATGATGGAATTTTATCCATGTCAGTAACACCATCACTACAACCTCCCTAGTTTTCCTAGGCTGAATGTGTCTGCACAATAGCAGACATCAAGTTCTCATACTCTACATCATTTCTTTCATGAAATTTAACTTCTTCCAGTTTGTTCTGCATTGGCCAGGTTACTCTCCATTACATGACAATAATTTACATTTCATGTCCAGCCCAATGAAGTCCTCTTCCTGCTATCTTTTTTCATAAAGTTCAACAGATTTCATTCCCATCACACTGAGCAATTAGTGTCCAATCTCCAGGGCTCAATTGTTATCTACTTAAAAGAGGTCATTAGTTACCTACTTTGGTCTTTGGTTATTTGCAGTATCAAGTGCACTAGTACTTTTGTGCACTTGGACAATTGTTTTTTTTTTCTTTTTCTTATCAGACCCCTTGCATTTAATTTACACCTAATTATAGCTATAACTCTTTAATATAGATATCAAAAGCTCGAGATTCCCCCTAATATATTCCAAACCTCTTGCTAGCCATAGATTCAATAAAATCGTTTGGTTACAGATACTCCTTTAAGAGCACTAAGTAAATCCTTCTACAAAGGATACAGAAAAACATGATGAAAAGGTGGGAGCTAAAAATGATTTTCATAGCAATCCATTTCACTTTATGCTTTATATTTGACATAACAGTAAAACTAACCTTATTTTTAGTCTTTCCATACATGACTTCAGCTGCCATCAAGAGTCTTTTGTCTACACTTACTGAGGAGGAATGAACTTTGAGCAATCTTTTGGATATATATATATATATATATATACATACACACACACACACACACACACACACACACACACACACACACACATATATATATATATATATAATATTTGACTTTAAGCTAACCACAAGTGAGCCAAAGAAACAGCTGGGTATTAAAATGTAGAAAGCTACATTGGAATGAAGATGTAATGGAAATGAATGGTGCATGATAGATGGAAACTACTTGTACTTGACATATTTCAAAGAAAACTTTGTTGTTCATTAAATGACATATATAGAATGTACTGAAATCTTTTTAGGTTACCAAATTCTTTGAAGTTTACTAAATATTTCAAATTCATGGCATTTTCTCTTAAAGAAACCAAGACACATTCTTACAATTTTGAGTGTCCTTTGTAATAGTTTTGTTCTGACACAAAACCACCTTCCAGTAAAATAATTTTTCATTCAGAGAAAATACTATCAAAAAAACCATAAGGAATGGAACTAAATATCCAAAAGTTTGTGCTCATCTATTATGTCCCTAGAAATATGAAACTGACTGCCTATCCCATGGCTCTTAAATGTGTGGGGGGGGGGGAAGAGAGAGAGAGCTTTCGATCATATTTGAAACATAAACCTAACAGAAATAGTAAATTAAGTAAATTAAATATTTATTTTCCTGATAAATATTTGTCCAATTCACCAAGAGATAGAGATTACCAGGAAAATAAGTTTTTGTGCAATATAAATTTGATTCAACCTAAATGTAAGTTTGATATAATCTACAAATATTTGGCATGAACTACAAGGAAAGGAATTTTAAATTCATTCTGATACAACTGTGTAGTTAAGAGCTTCCTTTTGCAAACACACAGTTCCAGGTTCAATCCCATTGCACAGCACTTCAAACCAGTGCTTTCTACTTTGACTCCAGAGCAACCAAAATCTTCTGAATGAAATTTAGTTAGAGAGGACATAGGGCTGCAACTATTTCATACCAGTGGATCTGATCTTGGGCTACCTCCTTGATTTCAGACCAATAGAGACTAATTGTTTTCATTTCATCTTCCATGCATCCTTTCCAGGTCTTCTTAGGTCATCCAATTTTCTTCTTTCCTTCAGGTTGTCAGTCTAACATTTGTCTTGTAATGCTGCTTGTAGATCTCCTTAGAATGTGACTGAGCCAGCTCATTTCCTTTTCAGAATTTCTTGATTGATTAAAATCTGGTTTGTTCTATCCTACAGACTTCTGTTTGAAATTATGTCCAGTCACCAGATCTTGAGGATGTAGTGCAGACATTTGCTGATAAGGTCTGTCCTCAAACAAAAGAAATCTCACTGCCAACTCTGCTAAAGGTACCCAAGAGCTAAGTGGTCGTAGCAAACCTAGTACTGGATTAAGCCTACCACACAGAAATAGGAATGGTCTTTCTGACAGGTTTCTACACAGTTTCTGTCAATCAAATTTCGCTCACAAGCTTTGGTTAACCCAGACAAGAGACACTTGCTCAACACACTGTGCAGTGGGATTGAACCTGAACAATGTAGTTTCAAAGTAAACTTAATCACGTAGTCATGTGCATATATTTGCTTCACATGTTAGAGACAACAGCCAAAATTCCCTTCAAGTCACACCTATCATCTTAAGAAAAAGATACATTGAAGAATATCACCCTAGGTTCATTATGCTTGAAAAAAGGCTGAGATACCTTTGATCATTGGTTTGTTTGATCAGGAAAGATTTGGAGTGAGTTAAGTAACAATAACAACAGTTTCAACATTATATTTTAAAACATCACAGCAAAATAAAACATTGAATATCATAATTTATATTATATTATAAAACTGTAGAGGTACATTGCTTAATGGTTAAGATATTCGGCTCATAATCATAAGGTCATGAGTTCAATTCCCAACAGCGTGTTGTGTCCTTGAGTAAGACATTTTATTCCACATTGCTCCAGTTCACTCAGCTGGCGAAAATGAGTAGTACCTATAATTCAAAGGATCAGTTTTGTCACATTCTGTGTCATGCTGAAAATCCCTGAGAATTGTGTTAAAGGTACATGTGTCTGTGGAGTGCTCAGCCACTTGCACATTAATTTCATGAGCAGTCTGTTCCATCGATTGGATAAACTGGAACACTCATTGTTGTAACCGACAATATGCCAGTATCATAATACTATACATTAAGTATCTATAATACATATCAATTAGAAATAATGTTCTGGTATTTTGAATCTTCTTTAATTACAAGTATTTCAAGCCATTTGCAAAGCATACAACAGACATTTAACTAACTTTTTAAATAAAGCTTTTAAAAAAAACTTTAAAAACAAAATTTTAATAATTTCATTGGCAATAATAGAAAATAAAAATTTATGTATTATATTACAAATATGCATTGAAAAACCCTCACACAAATAAATATGCTTACACTTTCCACACACAGGTTAATTCTATTAAGTTATAGCTAAGACTCAAGTCATTTCTCTGTTGAGAATTTTTTATTTTGTTAAATGCACCCCCTCCTAAAGTGATTTAAAGAATTTGCTCTAATACCAAATGCTAACCTTTCATAAATGAAATTGAGTACGTGTTATCATAGTCAGCATTAAAATGTCAAAATTTATGCTATTCACTTGTAAAATATCACAATAGAGAAAAAAATGGCTGCAGGCTTTTGGTGGGTTCTTAAGCTATCTTAAAACTCCCTCCCTCCTCCCTCTGTCACTATCCAAATATTAAAAAAATAACAAGAGAGCTTAACGTAACTTCATGTAAATTTTTTGATGAAGTTAAATATCTAAAACGCTTAAAATCTAAAATGTTTCAATTTTATAATTTTATTAAAACTAAGGCACACAAGCATTGTTGTACTAGTAAATGCGACAATAAAACACAAATACCATATAGTCTACTATAAAACTATTAGAACTAAAGCATAACTATGTAAAATAATTCCACAGATAGGACTCAGCTGAAATTAGACCATAAGTGAATATGAGTGAAAGTTTCAAAATTATTGTAAAATGTCAAGTTTAAGAAAAATGGTTTCAAGTAGCAAACACAAATTAAAAAGAAAATAAGATATTTTATCTAAAATGTCAAATTTAAAACTTAAATGTGCATTAAATCTTTTCTTTTTGCTTATTAGTAATTGTCCTTGTTTTTTTTTTAGCTATTGTTTAATATTAGAGATACACAATATATAGCTGCTTTCATGTTTATTATTCAAGATAAGTAATAATCAAAGATAGTTAGTAGAGCAAATAAAGGCTAGCAAGAGTACAGAGAAATATTAGTTTTATAAATAAAAATTATAATGGTATAATAAACTTCAACCCCTTAGTATTCAGATTAGTCAGTCAAATGTAATGCTTATTTATTCATATTGTTTTGAATTAATCATGCATTAGCTTGCAGCTTTGAGATTTTGATGATGTGATTGGTTTGCTTTAGAATGACATTGTGGGGTAGATGGCAGAGGCTAGATCTGGCCAGGCTGAACATAAAACAGAATATTTGGGCCAGCCATGGCTGATTTAAATGCTAAAGGATTAAATCATTTGTTTTAACTCTGCTTTCTCGAGCTAATATGAATAGGGCAATTCTGCATTGCATCTCATCATGCTTAGTAATCCAATGCCATTATTCCTATGAAACTTACAAAAAACAGCAGCCAAATCTTCCTCAAACCACACTCAGCCACTTTAAAAAGAAAAGAAAACATACATATTCAGGATAATAGTCCTAAACACATTATACTGCTGCAATCAAAGCCAGAATGATTACAACTTGAATGCCTGTGTTCAATCTACTCAATTGGCGGTCTAAACAATAACAATCAGTTGCTATCCATCTACAATCTAACTCTTAGGTATTAAATTGACACTAGCTCCTTCCTCTGACACTAACTTATGCAGGATTTACAGCAGCTGTGTAGTTGGAAGTTTGGTTCCAGGTTCAGTCCCATTGCATGGCAATCTAGGTACAATAGCCCAGGACCGACCAAAGGCTTGTGAGTGGATTTTGTAGACAGAAACTGAAAGAATGCCATTGTGTTTGTTTGTGTGTGTGTGTGTGTGTGTGTGTGTGTGTGTGTGTGTGTGTGTGTGTATCATCATCATCATCACCATCATGAGAGAGAGAGATACATATTTGTCTGTGTGTGTGTGTGTGTGTCTTTGTGCTTGTCCTCCACAACTGCTTAACAACCAGTGTTGGTTTGTTTATGTCCCTGTAACTTCAGCATAAGAGATCAACAGAATAAGTACCAGGCTTAAAAAAAAACAAAAAAAATGTACCGGGGTCAATTCATTCAACTAAAACTCTTCAAGGCAGTGCCCAAGCATGGCTGCAGTCCAATGACTGAAACAAGTAAAAGACAATAGATAAAAGATACTTCCAATGATATTCTTAGTTGCTTTTGTTGTATCTGTCACTCCTAAATGTTTGATCATTTCCAGAATTTTTGGTTCTGTATGTATTATTTGCACACAAAATATTTGTTCTGATACATAACGTCAAATTTCACTTACTCTCTTAGCATATATTGTACAACTCTTATCATCCTTTACATCTAACTAATACTACCTTGGTCTATGATGGTCCCGAAAATTTGGCTATTAGGATATATTTTAAAAATTATTTTTACAGTTAGATTCTCTAGTTGCATCTAAATACTATTCAGCTGGTTAATTATTAAAATTTTAGTATAGCTATTTTTACCCCAGACTCCATATTATTAAAGAGATGAGAATAAAGTTTTCTATTGATTTAACAAGCTTAGCCTCCTTTAGTGAGTAGGCATGCACAAAGGAGAAAGATAGAGAGGGGGTGAGGGGAAGATAACAGCTGTTGTTTGAATAGGTTTATATATATTGTTTTTTTTTTGGTAAACTTATTTTGCATTTTTTGTTTCTTATAACATCCTGCAGCTCCCCACCACTTTAGCATGATGCAAATTCCTTTATGTGTGAATTGATGTTACAATTGTTGTAAATTTATTTGAGAATCTTTTTTGCAAGTTAAGTATGTTTCCATGAGATAAAAATAATGAATTAATGATATGATTTTCCATTTATTTTCTTGTGGAAAGAAATAATTATTTTTAAATAAGAGAATACTTTCCAACAATTTTGTAATATTAACTCTGATATTTAAGTTATTATTTACATAGCTTCAGCTGTTAATACTCTGCATTAATAATTAATAAAAAAAATTTCTCAAATGATTAATTTCTTTCTTAATAACCTTAGTTATTACTCTAAAGTGGTTTTCTTTAAAATCAGACAGTGTTTAATTTATCTCCTAGACTATACCGGAAAGTTTTAAATAAATATTTTTAAAAAAGTAAAATAAAAACTATTACTTTCTATATTTTAGGGAAATGCATTTAGTAAAATGTGTTGATGGCCATCTCAACTTCTCCAAAGCTTCTAATTCTGTGCTATGCAAACAACTTATGGCAAAGCTTTCTGCAATGGGTGTGAAGTCTAATCTTCATAACTAGTTGAAATTCTTCATTCTTGGTTGAAAAAAGATAGTCAACATTCTGCATCCTATTTGATGACATCTGGAATCCTGCAGGGTACTGTTCTTAGTCTGCCCTCTATTGTTTGTTGCATATAGTCTTGAAATCAATGCCAACTTGAAGTATATTTACTGTGTTTAAAAACATAGGTGTCATTAAGCTGCACCTTGCACTAAAAAGAATGGATCCTGTGTGCTACAGGTCTTCCCTGCAATCTAACCCAGATACAATGCAACAAGGGATTATTAAATGGCAACTGTAGACAAGTACACCACAATACATTCTGGGGGGGAAAAAAACCTGGAATTTACTTACTCCTTCCATAACACAATCTTAAGAATGGGTGTGAATGAGGCATTATTGTTTGTGGTCTGCATTGGATAAACCACACTTCTAAAACTGTCAAAAAGGCTGCAGGTGTCAAACATCATTCAGTAAGACTTTTGTCAGATGCTCACCAGCTATCTATTTAAAGTTACATATGGCTATGGAATGTCCACACAGTTTACATCTCTAGTCTGGGACCACCCCAACTCTTTTTCAGAATATAAATCAAGAGAAAACTATCCAGAGACATGCTGCCAGACAAATACCCTCTACCAGCCACTACATCTTGAATGTCTTACTTTTCTAGGCATCAACACACTAAATCTTTGATTCTTAGTAACTGAGTTGGTAGAAGCCCACAAGATCGTCCAGTCTTTCCAACAACAACCTTGATCATCTTTTTTAATTCAATATCTCTGCCACTCATGGATACACATATAAAACAAAAAAAAAAAAGCATAACACCCATGACTTTTGGAAACATCTTTCACATTCAGAATTGCTGAAGCATGTAGCCAAGTACCAGCATCAGTTGTTAGTTGACAAGACAGTGCATCCTTAAAAAATTGCCTGCTTCCCAAAATTTACCAACATTGTTTTTATGGCTCTTTTAATCTTCATTTTTCTGTTTTCTCATGTTTTATCCTGTATGTTATGCTATTTTTGGCTACAACTGCTGTCTTTCTTTATTTGACTTACTGCTGTTTTCTGTTCCCTCTTTTACTCTTTTCTGAAGAATTGTAGTGCACCTGAACACTGTCTACAATAAGCATATTATTATTATTATTATTATTATATTTGTTAATATTCAGATCAAAACCAATATATAAAATGAAAGGCAAACAATTTCATTTGCTTCATAATTATGTTTATAAATGATAAAATTATAGATATGTAAACTAATAACAATTTGGAACAAAAATGTCATTTTAAAAGTTCTTTGTTCAATTGTATACCTTCAAAGTCTGGTAAGGGCTACAGAAAATAATGATTGGAAATGCTTGCTACATGCAAACTTAATAGTAAGGCATACCTGATGTAGTGAGCCACAACAATAGTTAATTATGTAAGGAAAGCATACTATTTATTAGATTTTGTATGTGTTAAATGCATGAATATTTTAAAATACTTTCTGTGTATATATATATTGGGTCATTTTCTGTTAAATTACTTACTTAAAAACTTAAGGAAAAAAAAAAGAAATCTAACTAGAACTTGTCTTTAGTTTTTCAGGATATGTGAGCAACTTGCTATTTTTGAGACAGCAGGTTTATAGATCAGTAGATATAGTCTGGATTTGATTTTCAGATGAAATGACTTCCTTTACCACCCTCAGTAATTCTGGAAAATATACATACCACAAATTCAAGTTTTTGCTCTCACATATCTAAAGTTTCATTCTCTTATATAGCAGAAAATCAATGACCGATTTTTTTTTTTTAATGGCTTCACTGCTCAGTCTAATAAATTTACTGGTAGTGTGAATATTTTTGAAATCACAGAAGCATCATTTTATTTGGAAACTAAATGTCAATGGAATGGTAGTATTTGTTAAATAACTAAATAGTATCTGAAAACTTTTACAAAATATTTTAACCATGACATTTGCTAGTTAAATTATCTTAAATAGGTTTTGATTAGTTGAGACAGTTGACATCTCTGACCCTTCTTCATATTCATATTCAGCTGCAACTAAGACTTAATCAATTGGACAAGTAGACTTAATCCACTGCCTAGGGTGCCTTTAAAGGAAGTCACTATGTTGCAAGTATTTGGACCAGATTGCTGGTTTGAGGAAACTTGAGTCTCTCACCAGTCTTAAGAGCCCCCAAAAAGATCATGAATGCTACTCTTACTTTTCTGACTAAATGATACAAACATTTTTAAAATAGGTTTTGCCATTTTCACAGAAACAAAGTGTGTATATATATATATATATATATATATATATATATATATATATATATATATATATATCATCATCATCGTTTAACGTCCGCTTTCCATGCTAGCATGGGTTGGACGATTTGACTGAGGACTGGTGAAACCGGATGGCAACACCAGGCTCCAATCTAATTTGGCAGAGTTTCTACAGCTGGATGCCCTTCCTAATGCCAACCACTCAGAGAGTGTAGTGGGTGCTTTTATGTGTCACCCGCACGAAAACGGCCACGCTCGAAATGGTGTCTTTTATGTGCCACCCGCACAAGCCAGTCCAGGGGCACTGGCAACGATCTCACTCGAAAATCCTACGGGAGCCAGTCAGGCGGTACTGGCAACGGCCACGCTCAAAATGGTGCATCTCATGTGCCACCCGCACAAGAGCCAGTCCAGGGGCACTGGCAACGATCTTACTTGGCTTGCCGGGTCTTCTCACGCACAACACATTTCCAAAGGTCTCGGTCAGTAGTCATCGCCTCGGTGAGGCCCAATGTACGAAGGTCTTGCCTCACCACCTCAGCCCAGGTCTTCCTGGGCCTACCTCTTCCACGGGTTCCCTCAACTGTTAGGGTGTGGCACTTTTTCACGCAGCTATCCTCATCCATTCTCACCACATGTCCATACCAGCGCAATCATCTCTCTTGCACACCACAACTGATGCTTCTATATATATATATATATATATATATATACATATATATATATATATCTCCAAAACACCTCAAGTACACAATTATATACCATAATAATGGTTTCATTTGACAAAATAGGAGGCCAATTCTATAAACTAATGTAAATGAAATTGTATATTATTGTAGTTGAAATTGTATATAACTGGAACTTATTTTTTCATTTAAAGTGTTAATGGAATTCTGAATAGCAAGATACAGAACTTAAAGCCATAAAATATCTATCTAGTCTAGCAGCATGCATCAAATACACAACTATGCTATATCTTGCTATAATAAATAAAAGATGTGACATATCCTTTGAGACAATAATGATAATGTAAAAATGGCTTGATGATATAATAGGGTTGGCTGGTTTTAATAAAACTTGTCAATATATCATCTATTTAGTTATCTCAGACTTTATGATTACTGTACTTTTTCTTTAATATAATACCCAAGGAGAAAAGTTATATTTATAGCTATAGGAGAGATTGGTAAGTGGACAAGATTACTATTATTAATGTGAAATTTGAAAACTTTAAGGTTATTGAACAGTATATTGCCTAACATTGTGGTCTTTTATCATCTCTTATTACAAAACTCAATATTCTGAGTTCTCACCTCAACAGTTTTCCTAGGTATCCTCTACTGAAAATAATTGGTATTTTTCACCTAACATTTTTCTTCATCTGTTTGCATCACATGTCCATAGCAGCTAAGTCATTTTCATTTCTTCTGAACACTTCCTTTAACATCCAACTACCCCTTTTTTTTTTTCTTACTTCATTTGTGTTCAGCTTCCCATGCAACATAACACAGCAAATCTAATAGATCATGCTTGCTTCATTTCTTTCCTCTGCAGATTTTCCATATTCACTGCATATACAATGCTCATTCTCATACATGCTTTATACACAGTCTGTTTTACATGCCAGTAGAGAAACATTTTTCATCTGTCATTTCAGTGGTTTTTCTAGCTACAATCATCTTCTACAATAATTAGCTCACCAAGTGAGCCATCTAAGAGTTCATGGACTTCATTTCATTAGTGTGTCTGCATTGATTCTGTCAGCCAGATCCTGTCACATTTGTATTGCCATTACTTGCACGAACTGAGTACACAATACTAAGTCCTTATCCATCTCCTACCTACATATTGAGCAAGGTCAGATAACACCAAGATTTTATGCTCTCTCTCTCTCTCTCTCACTCATGCACTCACTCTCTTTCTCTCTTTCTCTCTAACTAGCTAGCACTTTAGTTTTAAGCTCTGGGCTTAAAATTTTTTCTCAGTGTGACAGATTCTTGACTAAAAAATAGGTCATCAGCATTTTAAAGTTTTCAGAGACATCTAGTTCCTTTTGCATTATAACCTAAAAAACTATAATGAATCCCATCATACTCTCACTTCTTTCTCTCTCTCTCTCTCTCTCTCTCGCATACCCTTGTTCATCTTCTGCAATTGCCCTCTCTTTTACCTGCTCTGTTTATCATGTTACTGAAATGAATGGAAACTACATAGGAGTGAGTAATGAGCACCATTTTGTGTTTCAGGGTTCAAAACAACATCACAAATACGGGTGCCTGATAAAATGCATCCCATACACTCCGTGAAGTGGTTGGCAAATGAATGGAGATAAGCAAGTGGGTACATGGAGTTGGAAAAAACTCTTAAGTATTGTCCTGTTGGAGACATGACCATCTCTCTAGTGCTGGTGCCATGCCAACATGGAGAGCAGAGGTAAATTAATAACAGGAGGGGGGAGGGGGAGGAAGAGGAGGGGGGAGGAAGAGGAGGGGAGGAGGAAGAGAAGGGGAGGAGGAAGAGGAGGGGAGGAGGAAGAGGAGGGGAGGAGGAAGAGGAGGGGAAGAGGAGAAGAGGGGAGGGATGGTGGGGGAGGGGGGAGGAAGAGGAGGAGGGGGAGGAGGAGGAGGAGGAGGAGGAAGAGGGGGATGAAGAGGAGGATGGGAAGAGGGGGAGGGATGGTGTGGGGAGGGGGAGGAAGAGGAGGAGGAAGAGGAGGAGGAAGAGGAGGAGGAAGAGGAGGAGGAAGAGGAGGAGGAGGAGGAAGAGGAGGAGGAAGAGGAGGAGGAAGAGGAGGAGGAAGAGGAGGAGGAAGAGGAGGAGGAAGAGGAGGAGGAAGAGGAGGAGGAAGAGGAGGAGGAAGAGGAGGAGGAAGAGGAGGAGGAAGAGGAGGAGGAAGAGGAGGAGGAAGAGGAGGAGGAAGAGGAGGAGGAAGAGGAGGAGGAAGAGGAGGAACGGGATGAGGAGGAGGAAGAAGTGGGGGAGGAGGAAGAGGAGGAAGAGGAGGAAGAAGTGGGGGAGGAGGAAGAGGAGGAAGAGGTTGAAGAGGGGGAGGAGGAAACAGAAGAGGAGGAGGAAGAGGAGGAGGAAGAAGAAGAAGAAGAAAAGAAGAAGAAGAGGAGGAGGAGGAGGAGGATAGGTTATAATTATCCATGAAGAGGACTGACAGAATCAATTGTTTCACCATTCATTATCAAATGAATAATTAAGCTAGTCTTGAACAACATGATGGTGACCTTGATCTCTGCATAGACACCACAATGATGCAAGCAAATAAACAAAGGACTGCATTTCATGTGACCGTATGAACTACTTTGATACTGAATGACAGTAACTTATTTTATTACAGCTGATGAGTTTAACAAGAATATCGAACAACATCATATAGTTCAAGTAATGATGGGATTCAAGACTCCTGGAGCTTGAGATACAAATGATTGTCTTCCATTAATATGTTTTCTATCAAAGGGAGTGAGCTGATAGAAACGTTAGCACACCAGGAAAAATGCTTAGAGGCATTTCGCTTGTCTTTACGTTCTGAGCTCAAATTCCGCCCAGGTCAACTTTCATCCTTTCGGGGTTGATAAATTAAGTACCAGTTGCGTACTGGAGCTGATCTAATCGACTGATACCCTCCCCAAAAATTTCAGGCCTTGTGCCTAGAGTAGAAAAGAATATGTTTTCTATCATTCTGATTGTTTAATGTCTGCTTTCTATGCTGGCATGGGTTGGATGGCTTGACAGGAACTGGCGAGGCCAGGGACCATACCAGGTTCCATAATCTGTTATGACTCGATTTCTATGGCTGGGTGCCTTTCCTAGTGCCAACCACCTTACAGAGGGCACTGGGTACTTTTTACATGGCACCATCACCAGTGCTTTTTACATGAAAGATCAAGTATAAAATAATGACAATGACAATGATGATGATGCTGTATTCATCAATGGCTACTCAACCCATTGAACAAATAGTGATAGGCAAAATATATGACTTTGTTTGCCTTTGATATACATTTCTTTTAACTAGATACAAAGCTAATTTGTATGGAAGAAATAAATAGTAAATCAAATCAGTCTCAGTACATTACTGGTATTCATTTCATCCATCTTAAGACACAACAAGCAGAACTAATCCTGGGAAGATTTGACTAAGAAGTGATTAGCTAAATATTGAAAAGCATATTGACTGGAATTCTAGTATTTTTGCTAACTTCAATAAAAGATACATACATACACATTTAAACATCTTTCTATACAATATATTCATAGTAGCTTTATGGCTAATACAAATGAAGAAGGAAGCATTTTATACTAAGTTAGTAGAACGAATATATGGATTTTTCTATTTGAAACACACACAAACACACAATATAAGGAAGTAGGCTAATGCTATTGTTTCAACAGGAAACTGCTTTCATCTCTTTTCTGACACTGAGATTGAAGTAAGCACATCACAGTAGAAATGTAATCATTAACCATCAACAGAGCAGTTCACATTTCTTATGACGTACATCGTACGTCTCTAAATAAAGACATTTAATAGGTAAGTCAAACTGAGACAGAAAGAGAAGAGAGAGTGAGAAAAGGGGTGATAAGAGAGAGTGTGAGGAAGGGTGGGAAGAGAGAGTGAGAAAGAGGAAAGTATATAGAAGTAAGAGAAGGGAGATTAAGAAAGAGAATATGCGTGTGTGTGTGTGTGTGTGTGTGTTTAAATGGAAAAAACAGAAAATAAAATTGTTATGTAATGGAAAAATGTAAGAAAGAATTTGACTGTTTAAGTCTTGGTATTTTTGACTTTGGGGCACTTGATCTGCTGATTTTACATATTTGGCCTTACCAGTAAGGCCAAGTTCCTCCAGATATCATATGATTCACTTGAGATTAGAAGTAAAGAAAGATCTGCAAAGCTCCATTTTCAATGACATTTGCTGCAACAGTCTATGAATAATACATCCTTTACCAAATGAACCTCTGGGGCAAAAGTCAACACCAGTGTGAATCTATGCAATGGAGTATTAAATGGCATTAGAATATAACTGAAATGTAAATTAATATAGAGATAAATATTAACACCACTACAAAGACAACAACAAAATTATAGGCATAGCACTTGCAATGGGCAAAAGCAGCAAGCTGGCAGAATCATTAGCATGCTGGGTAAAATGCTTAGCAGCATTTAATCCATCTTTATGTTCTTAGTTCAAATTCCACCAAGATCTACTTTGCCTTTCATCCTTGTGGGGTCCCTAAAATAAGTGCCAGTTGAACATTAGGATTGATGTAATTGACTTAGCTCCTTCCCCGAAATTGCTGGCCTTGTGCCAAAATTTGAATTCTATACTGCAATAGGCAAAGGCTGTATTATATCATTCAAGCTAAACCACATCAAGGAATGAAACGGCAGAATCCAAGGAAACTAGTGAAGATCTGTATTAGTTTATCAGTATCAAAATAATAAAAGATCGTGTAGGTTGTAAGAAAGAAATAGAGAGTGTGTCTGGTGTTTTAGATGATGGTCTTTTAACTGGAGGAAAGGAAAAATTTTGGGAAGAAGAAAAGTATGTAGTGGTGGAAAGGCATATATGATCATCATCGCCGTTTAATGTCCGCTTTCCATGCTAGCATGGGTTGGACGATTTGACTGAGGACTGGTGGACCAGGTGGCTACACCAGGCTCCAATCTGATTTGGCAGAGTTTCTACAGCTGGATGCCCTTCCTAACGCCAACCACTCCGAGAGTGTAGTGGGTGCTTTTACATGCCCCCAGCACGAGGACCAGTCAGGCAGTACTGGCAACGGCCACACTCGAAATGGTGTATTTTACGTGCCACCTGCACAGGAGCCAGTCCAGCGGCACTGGCAATGATCTCGCTTGAATGTCTTGCTGGCACATCCCTACAGTTAGAATAAATGACAACATAGCCACACAATTTTTGTGCTCTTATATATAGCTCACATCCACTCCTACCAGTTCACACAAATGTAGACAACATATCACACAACAATTTCTTTTCACATACATTTTGCTTAGCTCTTCTGCTCCCTGCACTCACTAGACAATACCCACCTTTTCTTCCATTCCATCTGCCTTTCAACCATGCAAGACATAACTCAAAGTATGTACTTTGTTCCTTTCCCACTAAGTTTTTTTGTTCCCCTTACTCTTCCCTCAAAGGACCATTGTCTGAAATATCAAATACTCTCTCTCTCTCTCTTTCTCTTACAGTATGAAATTAATAATTACATACTCTGTACTCTTCTTTGCCTTGTTTTGTTCATGAGGTTTTCACTGAGTTGGTTACCACGCTGACTGCAAATGCAGACATCTAGATTATTGAATTATACTTAATTTGGATTATCTTTATCCTTATTATTTGCTGACACTAATTTCCCTGGATTCTACTCTTCTACTCTTTCATTCATTTCTCAGTGTAATTTGGCTTGAATAATACAAACTAGCCATCACCTATTGTAATATTACTGTAAAATTATAGAAGAGCTATATTTTTTTTTTTTTTTTTTTTTTTTTTTTTGCATCTGGAACTTTTCTGCTAAACAAGTAAAAAGTTTACTAATTCCATTTTCTGAAGTTTCTATACATAAAGTCATGCTTAGTTCACCTTACTTCATAAGGAGCATAGGGCCATTTTCCCAGTTTCTCTGACATATATATTCCTCCTTGGATGGGATACCAGTTCATTGTAAGATTACACATTTTTTTTCATCTGAATTGACTGGAGCAACATGAAATAAAGTGTTTTGTTCAAGAACACAACACATCACCCAATCCAAGAATTGGAATCACAATCTTACGATCATGAGTCCAACACCTTAACCACTAAGCCATATATCTCCAATAAAAATAGAGTCATGCCCATTATTATTTTTCAAATCACACCCTGCCATCTTGAAAAATGAAGACAATGAATATTATAGTCCCGAGTGATTATATCCGAAACAATTTTGATTATAGGTCTGCCCAGTAAAGGCTGAAATTGTTGTAAGTGTAACATATTGCTTGTATGTGAATGAATAGTGGGAATCGGTAGGACTATATATCAATGTTCAATGGCTGTGTATGATGATGTATGTATGAGGTATGCGAGGCAGTTGTGTATATGTGATGTGTGGTTATATGAGTGGAGATATGCTGCAAGAGGAAGGCAAGTCATTTGTTTAAACCATATGGATGTGCAGTACCAAGACAGAACGTAATACACAGTTCACCTTTCCACAGCACAAAGGCAAACATTATTACTTAAAGCATATACTTTTCCCTCGGAACACCTTTGATCATATAGGTCTGCTACGTTAGAGCTGACTTGGGCTAAACAACAACAAGTTAATATCCTGCAGGAATCAACTTTGGCTTATGAGTTAATAAAATAACTAAGTAGTATTGTATTTCTGGTACCTTAAAAAAATTGGTGTGGTGCATTGTCAAAATGGAAATATACAATTATAGCCATATTTTCTTTTGTAACTGTGACATACTAAAAGATATTACTAGGAATTAATCTAAGTATTGTTTTTAGTATTTCTGTTCTTCTTTAAGCAAACTGCTAAAAATGTTACAATGGCTCCTGGCTGCAAGCAATTGACCATTTACAGTATAGAATAAAAGCTATGTAATATAACTGATATAGGTTCCTCCTGATAAAACCCAAAATAGCTCTTTTGTACTTACTAATATATGTTATTCCTTTGTTGTTGTTGTTGGCACTCTGTCGCTTACGACGTCGAGGGTTCCAGTTGATCCGATCAACGGAACAGCCTGCTCGTGAAATTAACGTGCAAGTGGCTGAGCACTCCACAGACATGTGTACTCTTAACGTAGTTCTCGAGGATATTCAGCGTGACAAGGCTGACCCTTTGAATTACAGGCACAACAGAAACAGGAAGTAAGAGTGAGAGAAAGTGGTGGTGGAAGAGTACAGCAGGGTTCACCACCATCCCCTGCCACAGCCTCATGGAGCTTTAGGTGTTTTCACTCAATAAACACTCACAACGCCAGGTCTGGGAATCAAAACCGCGATCCTATGACCGCGAGTCCGCTGCCCTAACCACTGGGCCATTGCGCCTCCACCTTATGTTATTCCAGCCAAGCCATATAAAGATACTCTGCCAACATTCATTTTTCACTCCTTCTTCGGGGTTACTATTAACTATTCTCATTTTCACTGTCGTTTCACTGTGTCACATACAATGAAATGCCATTCTTAATCAACTTTTTTTTTTTAAGAGGCAGTCATTTTCCAAATATTTTCCCTCATTTTCCTGATCAGCTGACTAAAACTTATGTAACACAATCTCATAGTTCACAAATGAATGCAGGAAGTGCAATATGGTTTGAATTAAGATTCTTTTAAAATTTCAATGTTTTTTACCCCTTTGACAAGTTACTTGTTTATCTTAACCAAGAATCTATTGAACTATGTAAATAGAAAGAACAGAAACAGCACTATACTACAGTTTATTTATATAATATTTTTAAGCTTAAAAGTATTACATACATAACATGCATATATAACATTAATATAAACAATATGGCTGAATTAAAGATTTGATCATAAATCTACATAGTTGACAATCTGACATTACCTCATCTATTCAAACCATTTATATTAGTATACATTATTATTTTTAGAAATTATTTATAATATCTAATGTAAATGTAATATATAAATGTAAATTTCTGCTAATCCTCAAGGTGCTTTTAAAGGGTGGTGCATAGATCTGATTTCATGTCTTTAAACAGAGGAGACAAATATTCCTCTGGAGAGGATACTGTCTACAGCAGATAACATTCCCAGATTATCTGGTACCTATTCTTGACAGCTAGATGAAGTGGGACACAGTCTAAGTGCAATATGCCCAAGCAAACAACACAATTTCTGCTGTAGATTTGAACTCAAAACCATTGATTTCAATATCCAGTATCCACACAGCTATTTTAGTTTTACACATCTAATGTGCATAACATGAATAGACTGTAATACAACACTATACTCTGAATACTGTATGTACTGAGGTCCCCATTAGACAAGTCACAAGTATGTTATTGTAGCTATTTCATTTGAATGTAATAATTCAGGCAGTCAAGAATTGTGATGTCACTTTGGTATAGCAGTTAACACAGCTATATGGTTTACAGCAGACATGGTGTTCAAATCCCACAAGCAATGTTACAACTTTCTTCTACTTCTATATTAGATAATATAATCATTTATTTCTCTTGACTAAATATAAGACTTTACATTTGTAAAGGAATATAATGTTATTATTTTTCTCAAGGGCATCAAGGGTGTCAGTGGAGTGAAAAAACTATAACTGGGTTATGGACAACTCAAAAGTAGCTCATCTCTTTTACGACACAGTGCTATTCACATGTCACAAAATAACTATGTAGATTTTACTTTTCTACCCATGGAGAGATTGTATAGGCATTTGTTTATAGTTGTCTAATGTACCCAATAGCTTACACTATGTCAGCTGAAATTTGTAACAATTATACTAATTATTATTATAATAATATTTAACACTCGATAATACAATTATAGTCTCAAAAAAATGCTGCTTAGGACATCAATAATTAATTAATTGAAGTAGCTGCTAGCTACATGCTATTTATGCAAATTGGGTTTTCTGGTTTAGTGAAGTTTCTAAACACCTGATATAGTTGTATGAGACAAGGAGAAAAGGCCATGCTGCATTCTGGAGATGAGTTGCCTAGTAGATGCAAATGTTTCATAAAAAACTGGAGAAAAGGAGAACAACTTGAAGAACTGATGAGAAATCTACAGCTCTTATATCCAGAATATAGATTTTCATTCATCCTTGTTCGCATAGATTACATAACAACAGGTCTGCATTAAACCTAAAAATACTTGGGTTCTCTTAAAAAGAACAGAACTGACTGATTCATATTCTCTGGATACAATTGATTATGGGCACAGTGAAAATGTGTAAAATATTTCAAGAATTTCCAATTTTTAAGAATCCTGGATGAACATAAGTACATGATCACATATACATATAGAATACACGTGCATGAACATACATAAACAGAAATGAAACATACACACATGTATTTTATCATGACACACCGACCTACAAGTGCAGGTTTATCCACACACACACACACACAACATATACACGTATATGCATATATCAACAAAGCCTAACAGCTGTCTTCAGCCTTACCACTATGTTAGTGACTGGCCTGAAAAGGAAAAGAACTTAAAATAAACCCCAAAGAAACAAACAAGTACACACACACACACACACACACACACACACACGTCAATACAATGGATCCATAGAGAGATAATACATAGGTGTGTTATTCCTGAGGAATGTCCCAAATAGGACCAAAAGAAATTTAATCACTTTCTCTCTTTCTAGCCACAGATATTTGCTTACATTTACCTGGTGCATCTAATTAAACAAGTAGTATTAGCTAAAAATTAGTACAGTTTTAAAACCATACTGCTAAGCATTATAATAATTATTATGATAATAATTAACTACTGAGTAGAATGATTTAAAAAAATTAATGCAACAGTTTCTTATATAATCTTGATGTGTTTTAGGGGAGGAATTAAAAATAAAAATTTCATCATCATTTTAATGACCACTTTTCTTTGCTTGCATGGGTCGGATGGGAATTTGTTGAGGCACATTTTTTAATGCCTGGATGCCTTCTTCCTATCACCAACTCCCACCTGTTTCCAAGCAAAGTAATATTTCCCAGGACCAGACATATTTTACACAGAAGACTGGAAACAAACAACATTGCTTGTTTACAACCCTGATGTGATTTTAAGATATGGGTACACAAGTACACACACACACACAGTTATATACATATGACAAACTTCTCCCAGTTTCCGTCTACTAATTCCACTCACAAAGCTTTGGTCAACATCCAACCCTTTAGCAGAAGATATTTGCACATGTGCTGCACAGTGGAACTAACCCAAGATCACATAGATGGAAAGCAAGCATCTCAGTCACATAGCCATATCTTCACCTCCATGCAGTTATTCTTTGTTTTAATAATGAATTTAAAACAGCAACATAGAATATGTAAGCCATAACCACAAATACTTAATAGCTAAATATAATTATCCATAATCCAGTCTTTTAGACTATACCTTATATACACAACATTTCTATACAGGAAAAAAAAAAGAACAAATTTTCATTTATGATAGATTGATTAGCATTTAGTAAACCTCAAAAGTTCTTTTCTAAGAACAAGTCTGTTGAACAAGTTAAAAATTATTAAACAAGGTAGTTCAAAATAGTCAGTTGGTAAAATTATAGGATATACTGTCTACAATTCCAGCATTCCAAACACAGCCATTTGTTGGCTAATAATACTTCTTGGTGATTTTGCAAAGTAATTTTCTTGTTATAATTATAATTAATTAGAAAGCCATTGATGTCAGTCTGTGGAATGTATTGTGAAATGTTTTAAATATTTTTATGCCTTGTTCAAGATACTTGGACATGGAACAAGAAATTTCTACAGAATAAAAGCTCATTCAGGGATTTTTTACTTTTGTTTAAAGACTTAAAGCTTGAAATTGAAACTAGGTTAAAAACTCAACTTAGAAATAATACTTCTTGATTAAAAACAAAATTGATTAGTTAACTTAAAATTATTTTGCTACAGCTAATATAATTACCAAACACTTAGATCTGAATTTGATTTTGTCTTCTACATTTTTGAAGTTAGTTTTTCTCCACGAGCTATTTTTCCAGTAGTTGATTTTATGATGGACAATACATATTTGCCTTTATAAGACTCTACAAGACTGTGGTGTAAGAATATGCAGGTGTAGGTATTGGTCAATTTAAATTTCAAATTAGTAGCTGCAGAGAAATTACAGTTCAAGGGAAGATGGGTTTAACAAGTATTCAAAATGAAATCAAAATGAGGAAATGCATACAAGAGTTTGGAGAGACAAATTCATATTGGAATAAAATTAATCTTGTATACATCTTTTGTTTTCTGTCTAACACAGAAATCAATATTATCTTTAGATTTGCCAGGAAATATAACAGAAAATATAGACACAGTTCTTCTGCTTGATTCTTTAAAAAAAGACAAAAACATACAAATAAAGAAAATATCAAATATTGCTAATCAGAGAATTATGAAGGAAACACAATAAGAATGAGCAAATATGGTGCAATAGTTTCAATAGTGAATTAAGTAAGAAAATTTGAGAGAGTAAAGTTCAGTGCAACAACAAAAGCAGTTACATAATGTAGAACCTCCGTTTTATGATTTTGTTAGGGCCTCTGAGATTGGAGAGAGGAAGGGAGAAAATTATCCTTAGGCCATAGATCTGATCAAATGCTTGTAATGAAGCTGACTTTGTAAAGGCACAGAAAGAGCCAGTGTTAAGCCAGGCAAGAACAGGAACAATCTCTACAACAGTTTTCCACATAATTTCTGTCAATCAAATTTCATTCACATAGTTTTGATCAACCTGAGGTTACAGTAAAAGATAGTTGCCCAAGGTTTTGTACATCAGGGTTAACCTTATACAGTTGAAAAGCAAACTTCTAAACCACACTGCCATGCTTGCATCCAGACCAAAACGTGAAAGCTTAGCATAAAATATAACAGAAAATATAGACACAGTTCTTCTGCTTGATTCTTAAAAAAAAAAGACAAAAACATTTTAAAAAACCAAAAACTCTGGTATGCGGAGTTCTTGACTGGTAGCACTTGCATGTGCGAGTTGTTTGCAAGACATGTTTCCAAAAGAAAAGGAAGACGGAGGAAAAAAATCACCAACAATCCACATGTATATATATATATATATATATATATATATATATATATATGGCATATATATGTCTGTGTGTGTGTGTGTGTGTATGTGTGTAAGAGAGAGACAGAGAGAGAGGAAGAGAAAGAGAGAATGTCCACTCCATGCCACCATAGAAAGCAGACATTAAATGATGATCATCTATATATATAATCATTTAACATCCATCTTCCTTGCAAACATGGATCAGAAATTTTATATAAATATACATATATCAGCATGAAGATAGACAGACAGACACACACACACACACACACACACACACACACACACACACACACACACACGCACGCATATGTATCCACATATCTGTTGCAAATAGAATAAAATAGTAAAACATTAATGAAAATATTTGTAGAGAATTATAATCAGATGGGCTGCCATAAGTTAAAACTATTAAACGGTGTACTTATAAAGTCAATTGGTAAAATGTATAACTTTGATAGGAATTCCTGTTTACAGTTAGATCTTCATCTGTTTTTCGAATATTGGTTGAAATAGTGTAAGTATATCTAACTGACATATAAAACTACATATTTAATCTAAGAAAAATATGTTTCACCAAGTGAAATCCAAGATACCTGCAATAATAATGGAGAAAATATTTGTCCGATGGTTATTAAATAGTATTTGTATTAGTGTAAGACTACCATTTACATTATTAGCATTAATCAGATGACTACAGCCAGCCTTACATCAAAAGCATTCCAGTCATCTCTGCTCTGCTGTTTTACATATCACATATTATATTGTCTAATGTGACCTTCATTTTCTAAGATATGATGTGATGAAGATTTTGCTATTATTTCTAGTAGGTCATGTAACCACATATAGTCTAGTCTTCTCGTTGGGTCTCTGTTGAAGCTGTTGATTATGAGAGTAGTGACAGTGAGAATCAGGGATAATCAATCTATCACAAAAGCATCACCTAATGGCTTTATAATATGTTTGTATAATCGATGATTGGTTGTTACTGACTCATTTCAAACTGACTTTGGTTAAATTGACTAATGACATTGCAGATAAGTTTTGTTTTTTTTTAAATCAGTATGCCCTTGTTGTAATCATCCTATCATTGTTGAGAGCATACTTTCCTAAGTTATTGGATCAAAAACATTTGACATCCAGTCTAAAAATCCAGTGTATTTTGTCAAGTAAGATTTAATTAGCACTCAATTCTTCAGCAAGTCAAAAAAAATATTATATTTATATAGCAATTCCTTTACTGGTTCGATATAATTGATATGGATAAAAATAGTGAAAGTATTAACTTTTCTAATTTTGGAAAATATTTTTTTAGAATGTTGATTTATTTTAGCTAAATTTAGACTAGTTTGTAGAACTATATAATTCTCTTTATAAATATCAAAAATGAAATACATTAATTTTGCAGTTTTAAAAAAAATTAAATACTTTGCATTTTTTAATATAAATTTATTTTTAATATTATTTATTTTCCTTTGTTTTATTAATTTATATTAGCTCAATGTTATTATCATTAAAATAGTTATAATTTGCATTTATCTTTTACTCTCAATGTCTCGCAAATCACTATCCTAAGATGTAATCTTGAAATTTAATTCTACTGAAATGAAGTAGCAATTTCTTTCTATTTCACAAAAAAAAAGAAAAGAAAAGAAAAGAAAGAAAATAACATACTCCAGGGGAAAATTTAGAGACAAGTAGTTAGATATTATCTAAGAGAGTTCAGCTTAATTGCAATGATTATCTAAAGATGCTGTACTGCAGACTGATTAAGATATATGAAAAACAGATATAAACTGTTATTAGAAAGATAAAGAAAAAATTTTTAAATAAAGGGAAAACTTACTTAAATTTTTCTATTGTTTCTTATATTAACAGTAGAAATGTAAATATGAAAAAGATAAAAAACATATGAAGGAAGAAAGCCACTACTAACACTAGTTTTTATGCATTTAGTACATTAGGTATAAAGAGGATGCAAAGAATTAAAAGCTATAATTTACAATAACTATATTTACTATAATCTTATCTATAAAAGGCAGATTTTTCTGTGTGTGCAAAGGAGTCAGTCAGGTGGACCTGGTATCGACCATGTTCAGATGGCGCTTTTTATGTGCCACCAGTATTGAGCCAGTCAGAGGACAATGCCATTGACCATGTTCGAATGATGCATGATACATTTTATGTGCCACCGGAATGGGAGTCAGTCAGGGGGCACTAGCCACAGCTACGATTTTGGTTTTACTTAACTCAACAGGTCTTCTCAAGCATATCATATCACCCGACACATCAAGGGTACTCTTAAATGGGCCAGACATGCAACACTGGCATCAGCTATGGCTGCAATCTCACTTTAGTTGCCGGGTCTTCTCAATCACAGTATATCTCCAAAGGTCTCAGTCACTAGTCATTGCCTCTGTCAGGCCCAATGTTCGAAGGTCGTACTTCACTGCCTCATCCACAGGTTCCTTCCACAGTTCGGGTGTAACACTTCCTCACACAGCTGTCCTCATCCATACATAACACATGACCATACCAGCACAGTTGTCTCTCTTGCACGCCACATTTGATGCTTCTTATGTCCAACTTTTCTCTCAGGGTGCTCACACTCTGTCGTGTATGCACACTGACATTACACATCCAGCAGATAATATTAGCTTCATTTCTTTCAAGCCTATGCATGTCCTCAGCAGTCATGGCCCATGCTTCACTGCCATGTAGCATGGCAGTTTGCACACATGCATCATACAGTCTACCTTTCATCCTGAGCGAGAGGCCTTTAGTTGTCAGTAGAGTTGCCAGTGTAAGCTACGGGTACACATAAGAGGTGTAGCAATATCAAAAGAAGGTTAACCAGGAAGATAGATTTTGTGTGGCAGATGCACAGGGGCAATAAACACTGAGATGCTCAGAAAACAGATTCCATCACATGCCAGGGGCAAAAACTAGAAGTAGTTGACAGCTTCCACTACCCAGGCAACCAAGTCTGTAGTGGGTGTGGTTGCTCTGAGAGTGTAGCAGCTAGAATAAGAATAGCCTGGGCAAAGTTCAGGAAGCTCCTACCTCTGCTGGCAACTAAGGGCCTCTCTCTTAGGATGAAAGGTAGACTGTATGATGTGTACATATGTGTGAGTGTTTGTGTTTCTCCATCATCACCACTGCCACCATCTCTTGACAACCAGTATTGGTTTGTTTATGCTTCTGTAACTTAGCAATTCAGAGTCAGAGACAGACAGAATCAGAACCAGGCTTAAAAAATAAATACTAGCATTGATTTGCTTGACTAACCCTTCAAGGTAATGTCCCAGCATGGCCACAATTCAATGACTAAAATAAATAAAAGATAAAAGATACTCAGTTATTGACAACCTTTTAGCTCATTGGTTAATTCTCACACTGTCCTTCAATTATAAAAAAACATACCATAATTCAAAAATATTTTTCAATCTCTTGTATACTAGAGAACTAAACTTGAATACTGGTTTATAAAACAAATGTCATATATTTAAATGACAGTTTATTATAATTATATCACTGAATTTATGAAATAGTGCATATGTAGCACCCGCTAAATTCATGTTACTAATATACTTACCATTAACAAACAAAATCTTTACTATAATGTATGTGTTTCAAATAATTACATTTCAAAATATATTTTTTACTTCTATCTATGAGTAAAAATTCTTGGTGCTCCTCTATAGAGCTAACACAGTTCTCTTCTTCCTTAGAAATATTTTTTCTATGACCAACAGAATGGAAATTTTTTTCAAAACTAAGCCTGTGGATGCAATCTTGCCAAGTATACAACTGAGATAAATATAGAAAATAAAAATTAATTAAATATTTTACCAATAAAGAGACCTACACTCAGACAATTATATTTGATAAAACTAAAACATTTTTTTTATTCAAATATATTTTCAATTCCAACATGTTTCAATTATGGTCCTGTAATTCCATTCATTATTATTCACTTCATTTTGATCAGATCAATAAGATCCAGCTTATATTAAGCAGAGAAAACTTACATTAAGAAAGGCTATAAAACAAACACAGACATTAAATCTGTTTGCAAAAGAGATTTAAGCAGTTATAATTCCATCCATCTTGTAGCATAAGGAGGTATTAAACATGTACTAGATAGTTCAACTGATCTCAAAGAGTTTGATAAATTATTAGTATTATATTATTGAATGTTTGAATCTATTTTGGTGAGAGGGAGGTACTAGATTTACATGGATTAAAGACTATGTAAGTATTGGTTTCAAATATTGGCATGAGGCCTGTAATTTCAGGGAAGGGGGTAAGTCAATTACATCAACTCCGGTGCACAACTGGTACATATTTCACTGACCCTGAAAGGATGAAAGGCAAAGTCAACCTTGGCAGGGATTGAAATCAGAACATAAACATGGATGAAATGTCACTAAGCATTTTGCCCAGCATGCTAATGATTTTGCCAGCTCACCACCTTAAAAGACTATGTAAATGTTATTATGTAAACTGTACACTGATATATCACTATATATCACATACAATGTTATACTACTAAATAGTTTATAAATGGATGACCATACCAACAACAAGCATGAAATTTAATACAACTGTATAATTTAATATAATTATTTATATATTGAAAATAAAATATCATTTCCCTTTTTTATCTTCTTATTTATTTTTTAAATTTTTTTTCAGTACAAGATAAATAACTCAATACCAGTAAAAATTAATGCCAGTTATTTATAAAATATTTGTTTATTACTCTCTTTGAATTTTGTATTCAGATATTCATTTTACCATACCACTTCCTAAAAAGATAAATTCGCTTTAGAAATAGAATTCAAACATTCTGAAATATAAAATGTAAATAATGTATTTTAAAAGTGGCTTTCAAATATCTTTCCCATAAAGCTAAATAGTTCCAACAACCAAATAAAACTTTCAATCTAAATTCTGATTTAAAAGGCAAAAAAGAGCTATGAATATATTTATTATCAATTAAACAATTAACATTCAAGGGGATGTGATGGGTATATTATATTATCTTCACAATAAAATCTCTAAGGTATTTGGGTTAAAGAAAGCATAATAAATAAATATAATTTACTAATGAAGCATTACATTTTGGGAAGTAGATTTATCACCACATCTGATTGACTTTCATTTTGATATTGATTTCTTACAAAGACACAGAATCTCAAATTTATAGAGGAGAATAAAATAAAACTTCAACGATCAGAAATAAAAATAAATTGCAAGGGCAGGGATGTGTGCGTGCGTATGTATATGTATGTGGTTGTATTAGTGTCTCCTTATCTTGACATTGAATGGTTAGTTGTCACCATTATACAAGTGATGCCCTTTGTTTCCAGTCTCCCATGGCAACATACCTGGCTATGGTGAAAGATTACCTTACTTGGGAACAAGTGAAGCTAAGTGGCAAGAAGGGCATCTGGCCATAGAAATCTACCTCAATGAATTCTGACTGACCCATGGCAAATTGAACATTAAGACAATGATGATGATATCCAATGACATAATCATTGGATATGCCTCTTTATAAAGAATAATGACTTAATCACTATTCTTTGTGAAGAGGTAGCAAAAGGAAGAACACTTTCTTGGACACTTCCATGCTTTTTCTTACTCTAATAAAGAACAGTTGCAAATCTTCTATTATTTATCTATTCATTCAAATATAGATATCTAGCTCCTTGAAAAACCTTCAGATATTTAATGTCCTTTAATTGCTATTCCTTCTATGCTTGTTGTTTGTGTCTGCTAGGTTAAAAGATTTGCAATATCTTCAAGTGGATAATATCAATTTAAAGTTGATTGAGTTTACATTTTTGTGTAATCTTTAGTTGTAGGAAATATTAAATACCAAACTCTGTAAGAAAACACATACATTTTTTCAAACAGTCTCTACAAGTCATTTGAATTATTATTATCATTGTTGTTGTCATTATCTACCAGCAATTAAATGACAGTTAGAATCAATTAGCTGATTCGCATTTTCAACATATCTTTTGTGTCTACTGAATAAAGGAGACTGGCATTTTAAGAGGAAGTGATTCACCTTTATGTGAAACAGGTCTTTAAGGAGAGGAAATATACTTGAAAGCAAAACTTAAGTAAAAGACTTGACTAATAATATACTTCTAAATATCAGGGAAGTTGTTGTTACCATTTATTTATTTTAGTAGGAACATCAATAATAAATAAAGGAGGGCAAAATAAATGAATATCAAAACTCAAAGAATTTCTGAGTGCACAACTTTTTATTTATTTCAACAAACTACTTGTATCCCTCTAAGCACTAACTATAAGCGTCTATATAGTTATTTTAGTTATTTTAAAACCCATTGTGTTTCTACTAAAGTCTTCTTTTCTCAATGAAAGGTTTTCAGCTGAGCACAATACAGACAAGATACTCTCCAATTGCAATGAACACTGAACCTGTTCACGTTTATGTTAAGTTGATTTTGTTTAAATACCTACAGAGTGGGGATTTTTAAACTTTTTCTTTCTTTTACATCAAACACTTGTTCTGTTCATGTTCAGCCCTACGTCGGATCTGACTGAGAAAACAAACCTATAATTACAGACATTCCAACCATGACTATTCTATCTTTTTCCTGGATACAGTGTACCTATGTACCTAGGGCCACATTGTCAATGTCTCGCTTTCGTTTTTTTTTTTTTTTTCTAAGATGGTGTGTTTCCAAGGAGATTTTCATACTATCAAACAGGTCCATAGATGAGTCCTAATATAAATGCCTCTCTGGCTAACTCCAGCCTCTGGGCCACAGAAATATTGTATCCTCTCTACAACTTTTATGATGCTACAACAAATGTCTCTGGTACTCAGAACTGGCTATCTTTATATTGGTTTCAAGTTTTGGCATAAGGCCAGTAATTCTGAAGAAGGGGTAAGTTAATTATATCAACCCCAGTGCTCAAATGGTATTTATTTTATCAACTTCAAAGGGATGAAGGGTAAAGTGGATCCTGGTGGCATTTGAACTTGGAATGTAAAGATGGACAAAATGCTGCTAAGCCTTTTGATCAGTGTACTAACAATTCTGCCAGCTCACTGCCATGACTACCTTTATACTAACTTTACACCAATCTTCCCAATCTAGAATGTCAATCTTCTGAAACATTCTCTTTACTCTTTTACTTGTTTCAGTCATTTGACTGTGGCCATGCTGGAGCACCGCCTTTTAGTCGAGCAAATCGACCCCAGGACTTATTCTTTGGAAGCCTAGTACTTATTCTATCGATTTCTTTTGCCGAACTGCTAAGTTACGGGGACGTAAACACACCAACATCAGTTGTCAAGTGATGTTAGGGGGACAAACACAGACACAAACATACACACACACACACACACACACACACACACACACACACACACACACACACATATATATATATATACATATATACGACGGGCTTCTTTCAGTTTCCGTCTACCAAATCCACTCACAAGGCTTTGGTCGGCCCGAGGCTATAGCAGAAGACACTTGCCCAAGGTGCCACACAGTGGGATTGAACCCGGAACCATGTGGTTGGTAAGCAAGCTACTTTATTTCATTTCAATTTGCCATAAAGGCAGTATACAGAGTAGCTGCGGGCTAGACGAACACATTAATGAGATGAAATGGATGATAAATATGATGGTATAATGAGAGAAGGCAAAAGCCGCCCACCGAACTTTGCTTCTCTATAATACTGTTCTTTATAAAATTAAATTTTCACATTGAGGCTATGAACCTCGTACATAAAAAGTCATAAATTAAGGCATTTGCCTCTTACGATTTTTCATTACACAAAATGAGGCACTCGTCCTCTTAGGTCTTTTCGCCCAATATAGTCTTCGCTTCTCTCAAGCAAAACGATGGGTCTGGGTCGGGCCACTTTTCAATACTGAATTCGCCGAGGGGGAAGGAATTCACCAACGCACTTATGTGCCTACTCGACACGACCTCCGCAGGTGTCTGCGGAGGCCAGTCCAGATCCTTAGTACAGGTGAGGACTCCCTCTCTCTGATGCTTCCTTTTATTCACAAATTTCTGCAGGGCCCCTCCCTTTCGGAATAGGATTAGCCAATCCTTTTCCTCACAGGGTGAGCCCATAGCTTCTACTGTCGGCGGCACAATTCCCGCCGACCTGCTTTCCTCCGTTGGTGGCACAATTCCCACCAACGGAGTGTCGGGACATGCCAGCGGTGCACTATCGAGCACCGGCCGTGCCTCGTTCTTTTTTTTCTTTTTCTTTGGGGCCACTGGAGTAGGGCGTACTTCCGCCTTTGCCGGAAGGTCCTCCTCCTCCCCCATGATTTTCGGTAAGCAAGCTACTTACCACACAGCCACTCATGCGCCTATGTTTCTCCTGCAACCATTGCTTTCAATAGTTCTGGAGGCCCCATAAAGTCTCAAATGTTACTTACCTAACTATAAAGATAGATTAACATTTCATATCACATAAAAGAATTGATTGTACTTGTTTATCATTTCATTATTTACTGTTTTATATGATTGCAGTTTTTTTATTAACAGTATTTATTTTTATCAAGTAGGATTTTAATACCTTTTCTAAGTATTTGTTTTTATCTCTAACCTAAATTTAGATTTCATAGATAAATTAAATACAAACATAGTTTAATATTTTTAGGTTAAAATATTTGAGTTAAAATCGTTCTAATTTAAGCAAATGTGAAAAAAAGAGAAAATATAGCAATTATGAATAATAACCATATGTTAATAGAAATTTGACATTAAACAAGTATTTTGTAGGAAATCTAACTCATTGGGCATAGATACAGGCATAGCTGTATGGTTAAGAATTTCTATACAGTCCCATGGTTCTGAGTTCAATCCATCTACATGGTACTTTGGAGCATTCCTGGTGTAATTTGGGGTCAATCAATGTGTTGTGAGCAAAATTTAGTAGATGGAAATTGTTTGGAAGCCAACTGAATAAATGTGTGTGTGTGTGTGTGTGTGTGTGTGTGTGTGTGTGTGTGTTATTTGGTTTTGCTCTAGTTTTCTTTTATGCCCAGTTAGCTTTACCTTTCCTCGACTAAAATAAGTAAAATAAGTATCAGGGTCAATATAATCAACTAAAACCTTTGATTATGATATCCCAGTAGGGTTGTAGTCCAATAACTGAAACCAGTAAAAGAATAAATGAAATAGATGTTTATTCAAATGAATGCATATGTGTGATTTCTTGCAAGGAAATGTGATATCCTAACAGTTAACTGCAGAAGGTTTTCCCATAACAGATCCAAACATTTATTGGAAATCTCATGTACAGCAATTACATCATCATCATCATCATCATCATCATCATCATCTCCATCACCACCATTATTATCATCATCATTTAACATCAGTTTTCTATGCTGGAATGGATTGGATGATTCAACAAGAGCTGGTGAACTAGTGGACTGCACCAAGCTTCACTGTCTGTTTTGGCATAGTTTCTATGGTTAGATGCTCTTCCTAATGCCAACCACTTTACAGAGTGTACCAGATGCATTATATTACATGGCACCAAGTAACTTGCAAGATAAGACCCCTTCAAATGGGTGGGGAGCAGTATTGACGGCAGTGGTTTTTTGCCAGGTAATGAGAGGTTAAAGTACGATAGAGGGACAGGAACAGGTGTTTCACTGCAGGGGAGATACATGGTTACCCCAGAAGGTTACCCCATCAGATAGTACTTAATCATTAACACACCACTTTTAATGTTAGATTTCAGCAACAGATACAATAGGTTTAAATTAATATTTTACCCACTCACCCATTGTATCAATGACAAAATATAAAATTTCAGAGCCATATTTTCTAACACTTACTTTTATAAATATAGCTGTTATGAAAAATAAAAAAATATATAAACCAATTTTGATCACTCATTTGTAATTAAGCTATTTATAATTCCAAGAATACATTCGTTATATATTGAATATAAAGGTGGATATTGAATTGATAAAATATGTACAGAATGATTTTTATTTTAAATATTCCTAGATATCCCTTGAACAAAGTGCAGTGACATATTTGCTAAAATTTCTGTTTGAAACATCAGTGTTATAAATCTCATTATGAATCATCATTGTTTTCCAGCCTAGCACAAGTTCCTTATTTTTATATATTTATTTTATATTTTATATATTAATTTATTTACAATTTCAATTTCTAACACAGACATAATAATTAATTACAGGTTAAATCCAATCTAAATTTCACACCATTTCATATACTTCTAGGCTCATTAAACTGAACCTCCAGAAAAAGCATACATCAGTTTATTTGGTTAATAACAAGTACCATCTTTCATGAGTAGGTGATTTGCAGTAAAAGTATCATTCCACTATAAAAATATCTGTGCCAGCAATATGCAAGCATGTACGTTTGCTAAAAGTCATCTATCTCATCCAAGCTAGCTTAAAAATAAATGGAAACAAAATCAATTTAATGATTAAACGAAAGACTAAGAGTCCATGAGGTTCTGTTTGTAACATTATTGATATTGAGAAGTATGAAAAGTGCAAAGTGTCTAGCAGAACACGGTTAAATATATTTTTAGTGAAATATGAAATTTCTGCATGCTTTCTGCAGAAATTATTTGCAGATAACCTTATCACAAGCTGTTTACTACCAAACAAAATAAATGGAAGAGTTTTCATAAGTGCATGAGCCAAAATAAAATAAGAGACATGTTTCTTATTTCATTTTGGTTCAGGCACAAAAGGAAATATAACAGAAAACTAATTGTAATATTAACAAAAATTAATCATTTAACGATAACCATTTTACTTACAGATGTCAGTTAATTGCTTAAAGAGCATTATAGGAAAATTATCAGCTGAATTGATTGAAAACAAGTAAGATTAGACACAATTATAACAAAAGTATACACATACATTATAGCTATTTCAAGTTTAAACCTAAAGCTTTTAAGTTTCATCAACTGAATCAAAAGCCCTAGTTTCCCTCTCAAAAGTTTGAAACAGTCTGAACAGCTGCTACTCAACAAGAAAGCAACACACAACTCTCTCACTATGGAACACTGCATATTCACTGCACTGATACACAAACCAAGGAAATACATTGTTTTTTTATGTAAAAATGAAGTAAAGTTTTACTGAAATGATCTTTTCTAAGATGGTTTAACCCTTTAGTATTCAAACAAGCCACATCTGCCTAAATATTCTAAATATACTTGTTTTATACTCAAACCAGCCTCTCACACCTACCCTTCTGAAAATAAACAATCATCATGAAAATCTCAAAGCTACAATATTCTTTTCTACTCTAGGCACAAGACCCAAAATTTGGAGGGAAGGGGCCAGTCAATTAGATTGACCCCAGTATGCAACTGGTACTTAATTTATTGACTCCTGAAATGATGAAAAGCAAAGTCGACCTTGGCAGAATTTGAACTCAGATGAAATACCGCTAAGCATTTTGCCCGGCATGCTAACATTTCTGCCAGCTCGTTGCTTTCTCAAAGCTACAATATTATATCTGAATAATTCAAAACAATGTGAATAAATAGGCATTACATTTGACAGGATAATCTGAATGCTGAAGGGTTAACCCTTTTCGCCCTGGACTGGTTCTTGTGCGGGTGGCACATGAGATGCACCATTTTGAGCGTGGCCGTTGCCAGTACCGCCTGACTGGCTCCTGTAGGATTTTCGAGCGAGATCGTTGCCAGTGCCCCTGGACTGGCTTGTGCGGGTGGCACATAAAAGACACCATTTCGAGCGTGGCCGTTTTCGTGCGGGTGACATGTAAAAGCACCCACTACACTCTCTGAGTGGTTGGCGTTAGGAAGGGCATCCAGCTGTAGAAACTCTGCCAAATCAGACTGGAGCCTGGTGTTGCCATCCGGTTTCACCAGTCCTCAGTCAAATCGTCCAACCCATGCTAGCATGGAAAGCGGACGTTAAACGATGATGATGATGATGATGATGATGATGTTATACTAAAATGCACCTAATGCAACATACAACATAGGTTATCACTGCCATTGTTTCGATTAATTTTTAAAAGAATGAAGAATTTAGTAAAATAACTGTTGTTATCAAGCTGGTAACAAAATTAACATGAAATTTTGGTGGAAGCTTTTAATTTAAATCATTTTAAAACAAGAATTTTGTATCATAAAAGGAAGGTAGGGGTCTCAGATGGGTTGGCAGGGGTCTCAAAAGAGTCAAAAGATGCTCTTATGTGGATTTGGTTCCTCTGCATTTACTAATTATGACATCTCCACCTAAATTTACCTGATGCTCATCTTTTATTCTTTTTCCACTCTACTACAGTATTTACACTTTCAGTATCTTGTATCAAACATTTTACCCAATCCTTTCTCTCTAAAACTGCTTCGCTCTTGTCAATGATGCACTTTTTAACAATTGGTTAACAATATTGTTTTTTCTAGCTGCTTTAATCTTCCAGTTATGGAAGGTTTTGAAGTACTATTTTTTTTCTCAAATAAACAAAGATTCTATTTCAAATTGATAACCTATGTTGTATGTTGCATTAGGTGCATTTTAGTATAACAATAAATAAATCTTTATTGAACTAATCAATGAATATCAGATAACAAATTCAAAGACTATTAAAAACAAAACAAGATTGTTTTTTATATCATGAGATTCTAACATTCTATACATTCCTCTGTATGGTGAAGAGAAAATCAGAACAATGAGCAGGATGAAATATTAGCTATAATAACCTTTAAAACTCTGACCAAGATAACCAAATCCATACAAAATATATACAAAGGATACCTAGTTATTAGCAAGTCATTGATGCTAACAAAGAACTTATTTTTCAATGCTTAAATCATGTCTGTGCTGAAAAGAACTCACTTCAAATGGAACAAAACATATGGAATGAATAATTCTATTTCCAGAGACATAAGGTTATTTTCACATTAAAAACAACAAAACAGAAATTTTAATAATCTTCACAAAAATTATGCAAAGTTTTAAAAATTTTCAAACAGATTTGCTAAAACACATGGCAAGAACAAAGACTAATAATAGCTTATACACTACCAATATATATACTGTATATTATGTAAACTGTTTATATTAGTCAGACTGATGTCCTCATCTTGATTGCTGCTTTCTTTGTGTTTCGGCTGTTGTACATAGTGAAAGCAACAAGCAAGATGAAAACGCTAGTCTGACTAATATAAACAAGATACATAATATAAATTCCTCATCTCAGAGATATAGGATTATATATATAGTTTTGAGTCTGACAAGTCACCGATACTGCTAAGCACTTTATAGGTGAGAAACCAATGGTCATCCTATGACTGGCCATAACATTTAACTCCCTAAAACTATATATATATGAGTGGCTGTGTGATAAAAAGCTTGCTTCTCAAACACATGGTTCCAGGTTCAGTCCCACTGCATGGCACCTTGGGCAAGTGTCTTTTATTATAGCCTTGGGCCGACCAAAACCTTGAGTGGATTTGGTAAATGGAAACTGAAAGAAGCCCGTCATGTATGTATGTATATATGTATGAATGTATGTATGTATGTGTGTGTCTGTGTTTGCCCTGCCCCATCACCATCACTTGACAACCAGTGTTGGTGTGTTTACATCCCCATAACTTAGTGGTTCAGTAAAAGAGACTAAAAGAGTAAGTACTACGCTTACAAAGAATAAGTCCTGGGGTCAATTTTATAGAATAAAGGCAGTGCTCCAGCATGGCCAGTCAAATGACTGAAACAAATAAAAGAATAAAAAATTTTTTAAATATATATGTATATATAGGCATAGGAGTGGCTGTGTGGTAAGTAGCTTGCTTATCAACCACATGGTTCCGGGTTTAGTCCCACTGCATAGCACCTTGGGCAAGTGTCTTCTACTATAGCCTCGGGCCGACCAAAGCCTTGTGAGTGGATTTGGTAGACGGAAACTGAAAGAAACCCGTCGTATATATATATATGTGTGTATGTGTGTATGTTTGTGTGTCTGTGTTTGTCCCTCGAACATCGCTTGACAACCGATGCTGGTGTGTTTACATACACATAACTTAGCGGTTCGGCAAAAGAGACTGAAAGAATAAGTCCTGGGGTCGATTTGCTCGACTAAAGGCGGTGCTCCAGCATGGCCGCAGTCAAATGACTGAAACAAGTAAAAGAGTAAGAGTATATTAGCTATACTCTACTGTTAGATGATGTTCTCTAACGAAATGTACAAAAATGATATAATACCATTTCTTTATGAGGCAGATAAGGTAGTTTGATAGTTAATAATACATCACAATAAAATCACAATCTTCAAATAATAGATATCAGCATCAGGAGCATTTACACATTAATCATTGAGGGTCTTATAAATGTAGATGCACAAATAATTGCATTTATAATAAAATATAAAAACAACTATAATATTTTAGATTGAACTAAAATCAAATAAAATATGATTTTTTTTCTTTTTCTTTCCCTTAACAGAAATACAAATATCTGTAGCATCTTCATCCAAAGGAATGAGTCAGATATGCCACATGTTGCTATCTTTTACTGCTAGCATTCCAGAAATAAATAGATACAAATCATGCAGACCCTGCTTTAAATTTTATGATATATCATGTTCTATAAATCCTTTAAGTTAAATATTGCAATTTAGAAATCTGTTAAAGGTGGTAAGAACAAATCTGATTTAATAAGTTATATTAAAGCATCAGTAACAACAGTAGACATTTTGTTGGGGTAAGGAGTATTGGTAAAAAAAAAATCTTAAATGAATTAATTTCCATATTTTGCTTGCTGTTAGTCATCGTCATACTGACCAGCAACAAAATCAGCCTTGTCAAAATGTATATCCATATCCATGATCATGCAGCATTTATAACAATGAGCAAAGATCTTAGCATATATAGTTTTGAAAAACTTTACTTCATTTCTCAAACAATATTGATATGCAATAGTAAATTATTTTGTAGAAGATTAAAGTTGAACAATTTTAATAACTAAGAAATTTTCAGTCACATTATATTCAACATGTATGCTATTCAGCTGTAAAAATCTTTTAGATTTTTACAATTGAATAACATACATGGTGATTATCAAAATTTATATCAATCAATCAAATCCATCATCACAGGCATGGGTGTGTAGTTAAGAAGTTCATTTTGCATCCACATGGTTTTAGGTTCAGTCTCACTCTATAGCAACTTGAACAAGTGTCTTCTACTATAGCATATATATATACATATATATATATATATATATATATATATATATATATATATATATATATATGAATATGTCTATGTGGGTGTGTCTTTGTGTCTGTATTCCTCTACCCCTTCTACCTAACAACCAGTGTTAGTTTATTTACATTCCTGTAACTTAGTGGTTCAGCAAAGGTGGCTGATAAAATAATTACCAGATTTTTTTTTTAAATATAAGTACTGGGGTCAACTAAAAAATCCCCTTCAAGATGGTGCCCCAGCATGGCCGCAATCCAATGACTGAAACAAGTAAAAGGTAAACTATATTTATTTCTCCATGTTAGGTATGAGTAGAATTGATTTGCAACTCAAAACCTGTTTATGCCTTGATTCAGTGTCATTTTTATCTGTAAAACCCAACACTCCAAATGTTCTCCTTTTAAGATCTCCTCTGTCTGCTCTTAGCTTGTCTTTCAGCATTCATTTATTGTTATCTATAAACTGAATTTGATTATAAAACAACATCTACCTAACCATAATTACAGAACATTTGCTGGAAAGATGGATATCTCATTTTTTATAAAACATTTTGGACAGATTTTAATGAAAAATGTCCCTTAAAGAAATGAACTGAGACAGTTTAGATTCATGAATTCTGAAGCTTACAGCACTTGATAATAATAATAATAATAATAATAATAATAATAATAATAATAATAATAATGATAATAATAATAAACGAGACATTCGTAAACATGGTTTTGAGAGGAAAAATGTGTAATTTCTGTTGGTGCTTTTATAAAGAACATTTCAAATAAAAGTTCTTATGATTCATGTTTTATTTTCTAAATTTGACATTTTATAACTATATACCTAATAGTACACAATATAGTTTCTTTCGATATAAATATAGCTCAACATTGAAATGTAAATCATATTTTATGAATGCTTACAGTAGCTAACGTAATAGTTCTGACTAAGATATTTTAGTTCAGGTCATAATGTGTGTATAAGTTAGAAAAAGCATATGTAAATAAATACATATATACACACAGAATATATCAAAACACACCTACAAATATACAAAGGCAAGTACACAAAGAACAAGTGAGCTTATTCAAACAACTTATAGTGATTTTTCAACTTGGCACAATCATATTCACACAGTTATTTGGTGTTATATCAGAAAATAAAAAAAAAATTTAATAATAATAATAATCTTGTTAATTTGAGTCTTGAGACTATATTTACAAATGACAGTGAATTGGCATGAATATAACAATAAAAGCTTCCAGAAATACCTTTCATATCAATTCAACCAAAAGTTAAACATGTACTTCTTTCCAAAACGAATAATAACAATAAATAATTTCTTATAAAGATCTACAGAAATTTCTTGATTAAGAGAATAAGCCAAATGATACTTATCAGGTCACACAAAGACAAGTCAATTAGTTCACAGACACCCACCCACACACACATGAAAACACACTTGTATGGATGAAATAATTCCATCACATGTCCTATATGAAATTTTATGATACATATCCTTCTTGAAATTTTATCACAACAAAGTGTCTAGATTTAAGTTATGCAAGCCCCCACCTATATTTTTTTTTTTTTTTTTTTCTGAGTTGGTAACAAATAGAGTTTGAAGGATATTGTTTTCCTTTATAGGGAAATACTACTTCCGCTTAATTAAAATACAAACATATCTCAACTTATGTCCTTTTGAGTTACGTCTTTTTGGACTTTGCATAATTTTTAAAAGAAATTAAGGGGGTAAAATAAACTTCAATTTCAGTTCATTTATCCAATTTACATTAGTCTCAGTGAACATGTTTAAAAGCATTAAAATTTTTAAAAACACACCTAAAAGCCAATACTGACGTGAGAAAATCAAAATGCATGTTAAAATATGTACAAACAGATATAAGCTAATAAATATTTTAAATGTCTTTTTGTGTTACATTGCTTTTTTTGTTTTGTTTTTTCGTTGAGTCACATGTTTTGGAACCAATTACCGACTAAGATGAGGAATAGTTTGCAGATATACGAGGTCTGATCAATAAGTATCAGGACTGTTGCCATAGTAAGACAGCTAAAGCACGCAGAGTCGTTGCTTGACAAAGATCGACCTTGAACTCTGCTGCGTATGTGCTAAGTTTTAATGTTCTAGCTCACTTCCGCTGTTTACAGCAGTGCTTGTAAGGAAGGTGTGCAACATGTGATCATTGCGTTGTCATGGCAATACCTGCTCAGAGGCCTACACAAAGTTGCAGAAAGTGTATGGAGAGGAGTGTATAAGCCGCACACAAATGTACAAGTAGTTTAGACGGCCAAAAAAATGTCAATATTGACGAATGTTCTGGGAGACCTGCAACCAGCAGAACTGAGAAAGACATTTTATCAGAGTTATCAGAGAATATGCAGATTAGTTACAGTTCAGTTCAGTCCATTATCACTGAAGATTTGAGTATGAGATGCATGTCTGCCAAGTTTGTGCCAAAACTGCTTTCAGCTAATCAAACAGAGACTCTTGTTTCAGTTGCACAAGATCTCCTTGACTGTGTCAAGGATGATGAAAACTTTTTTAAAACTTTATGTAGGCCTCTGAGCAGGTATCGCCATGCTTTTGCCAAAATTTGATGCAAATTCTTTGCCCAACTTTCCTTGTCATGGTCAATGCAATGATCACACACTACACACCTTCCTCTCAAGCACTGCTGTAAACAGAAGTGAGCTAGAATGTTAAATCTTGGTGTGCATACACAGCAGAGTTCAAGGTTAATTTGTGTCAAGCGGCTTCACTCTGCATGCTTTAGCTTTGTTACTATGGTAACAGTCCGGATACTTATTGATCAAACCACGTACATGTAAACATTTTACACTGAGTATTCAAGTACATCACCATCATAGTCATCATTCCATGCCTATTTTTCCAAAATGGCATGGGTTAGTGCATTTCACAGTATTATGTGACAAATACATCAACAAGAAAAAGTAGCCAACTCTATTTTCAGTGTCTATCATGTTAGCTTTGGGGTAGATTTTATGGCTAGATACGTCTCCTATCACCAAAGCACACACACACACACACACACACACACACACACACACACACACACACACACACACATATACAAACAAATAAAACATATTACCTACAATTTCTGTCTACCAAATTCAATCTGAAGACATTGGTCAGGCCCAAGGCTATAGGCTATAGAAGACACTTGCCCAATGTGTCACACAGTGAGACTGATATAGAACCATGTCAGCTTGTTAACCACACAGTGACATATTTTATATTCTGGTGGCACATAAAAAGCATCCAGCACGCTCAGTAAAGTGGGTGGAGTTAGGAAGGGCATTCACAACCATATGTGCATGACATACTGATCTCATATCAAAATGAACAGTGCATGACCTTGCAGGTGAGGCTTTGTTAGAATTTTCTTCAGGTCAAGTATCCCATTCAAAAGGTCCCTGAATAATGTTTGTTTATGGATGATGAACAAAACACCCAAGTTTCCTGAGGTGAATTATTCAAACCCCAAAGAATTCCTCTCAACACTACTTCTGCTCGTGATCAGAGATTCACATATCGTCAACCACTAAGGGACATGCTCAACTGGTTAAGGTCAAACAACTGACAAGCAAATCTATGGTATTGGGCAGAATATTTGCTGTAGCCCATCTTTTATACCAAGACAAAACAATGTACATGATAACACTTCCAATCAGTTAAAATCAAAAGCCATGAGAGCCACTGCCTGGTACTGCATCCAGGCATTTATTATTATTATTATTATTATTATTACTATTATTATTATTATTATTATTATTATTATTATTATTATTACCTCTGCCTTATTGAAGGTGGAGGTATTGTTTTCAGTCATATTTGTTTGTTTGTTTGTTTGTCCATGGACAAGATACCTCAAGAACCGCTAGATGGATTCAGATGAAACTTTCAGGGATGTTTGGCCTTGTGACTGGTATGAACTGATTAGATTTTGGGATCGATCCAGTACCAGACAAGGATTCTGGATTATTTTTCCTGTATTTTTCCTTAATTTTTGAGAGCGGTCGGGTTCGTTTTTAGTATTCTCGTTTGTGAGAGCAGTTGAATTTATTTCAGATATTCTCATCTTAAAAATTATCTCTGGCTAATCGTTGAGAGGACGTTGGTGTTGCCTTGGCAGAGGTTTGTGCTCTCTGAGTTCTCGTTGTTATTATTATTATTATTATTAGTAGTAGTAGTAGTAGTAGTAGTAGTAGTAGTAGTAGTAGTAGTAAGGAATATTCCACCACCAACCACCATTACTCCAAAAAAGAAAAAGAAAAGGCAGATTAGTGCTTAGTGACCAATAGTTGGCAACAGAAATCAGAAATATTATAAGAAAGGTAAATGCAAAAAATTAGAAATACTAACAAAAAGGTAGACAAGAAAATTAGATTTATTTAGCCAAGAAATAAACTATGAGTAAGTGGTTTGTTTACATACTGTACCATGAGGATGAAAAAACATGAAGTATTTCAAATTACAAGACAGTGTGTTTGTATGAATTAAGAAGAGTGTGTCCAAACAAGACTATTCTGTACATTCTCATAAGACAGTGATAAGAAAGAAGAAGCAAAGGAATATTACTTTGGGATTTAGTTGAATTAAAAATATGAATGGGATAACATAAAAAAGAAAACACTATCCCCAATAGAACTAACATAAGGTCTAGCCTTAGAAGCTAGCTCACTCATAGTTAGTGAAGCAATTACAAAGATAAAGTTAGGCCCATCAGAGATGTTGGTGAGATGTTAAAAGCATCAGGCTATGTTGATCAGACAGTTAATCATGCACTGAAGTAAGATGCCATCCCTAATTACTAGCTGAGTAGTATCATCATCTACAATTATAAAAGTGAAAAAGATGCACTAGAGAGGGAAAAGTACTGAAACCTCAAACTGGTGTATCAAGATTTGAACATAGGTGTGAGTGCCCTTAAAAGTTGTTCAGAATAAGGATAACTCAAGTTTGTATAAATAAATATAATCACAGTCATGAGAGAAATTCTTGTCTTTGCTTTGCTGTGTGACTAAGAAGCATACTTCCCAACCAGGTGGTGTCAGGTACAGTTCCACAGCCTGGCACTTTGAGAAAATGTTTTGAACCATAGTCCTGAGTCAACCAAAGCCTTGTGAGTGGATTTGGTAGACAAAAACTAAAAGAAATCCATCATATGTGAGTGTGTGGATAAGAAGGTATGTGTTTCTTTGTTTTGATATCATGGTATAGTTATAAACAAGCATTACCATCATAAAAGTGAAGGCCACAATGAAATATAACCTTGCTTAGAAACAGGAAGTGCATCTGGCCATAGAAAATCTACCTCAACAAATTCCATCTGACCTATGCAAACATGGAAAAGTGGGAGCACTGATAAAGATGATGATGATGCATCCATCCACCAAGAAGATCTTTCACAAGACTTCATGCTCTGTTATCTCATTGACACTGAGAAAACTAGAGGTGCATGATTGGTTAAAGGGCATTCAACCCATGTACAAAGATGTAGTAAGAAAGGTCTTTGCCTTCATTCCCCTTCAGTTTATTAGAGTTCTTGAAGTAATAATACTTTCATATGCTGATGACTTACTTGTGAATGTAGAATCAGTTGAACAGTTGCAGGAGAATATCCAAACCTTAACAAAATAGTATAGACTCGAAAAGCATAGCAAAGACAGAAATTATATTTAGTAATAGAGAACACAGAGTAACATATGAGAAGTGATCTTGAAATGCAGTAGGATGTGGGTAAAAATAAATACTGTGTACTTGATGCAAGCAATAATTACACAAAAGATGCAATAAGAGCTCTGGAAGATGGACAGTGAACTAGGATTTATATATCAGCCAGATGCACAAGAGTAGTTAGCAGTAGAGTCACATATGAACTGTTCATATGACTCATTAAAATATAATTTCTGTTACCTAGGTGACCTAATTAGTGATAAAAAAAAAAAAGAGAAAACAAAGGAGGATTGAAAGAATTCATAGAGTTGTTACCTTTGTTGGCAACAAAAGATACTTCTGTCTTGTGTTGCAAAGCAGAGCAGACTATGCATAAAGAATGGGTATTGACTAGGAAAGATCTTTATGCGGACTGGAGAGAAATAATTCAGATATGGTTATTTGATTGACTAAGATTAATGTGCATGAACGGTTAAATGAAAAATTAACTGAGAGAGCAAGTGGACATAAAAGCACCAGTTAATGTATATTAGAGAGACAGTTGTAGCTGAATGGATAAGTAATGCTGCTGAACAATGTGTGTTAAGTTTAAAAGTTGCTGTGTGCTAACAGTAGAAAATGACCAAAGACATGAGGGAAAAAAATGGTGAGGTCAGCTCTTAGGATTATGTCACAGGATTGATCAGAGTGACATCATACTGCAAAGGCAGCGAGCTGGCAGAAACGTTAGCATGCCGGGCAAAATACTTAGCGATATTTCGTCTGTCTTTATGTTCTGAGTTCAAATTCTACCGAGGTCAACTTTGCCTTTCATCCTTTCGGGATCAATAAATTAAGTACCAGTTGCATATTGGGATTGATGTAATCGACTGACCCCCTCCCCCAAAATTTCGGACCTTCTGCCTTGAGTATAAAAGAATATATCATATTGCATATCCAACTATTTCCAAGTTGGCAATCTCACCATTGCCAACTTGGAAAAAGAAACAACATAACGTTAATGATGATATTGATAACAAAAGAATATCTATTGAACTGAAGTCAGATAATTTCCATTTAATATAATTTTAAAATATATAAGATTTATTAATTTAAGTTTTCTTTCGTGTATCTCAACGCTTTAAATAAAAATCATTTTCCGAATTTCTGTAGTATATAGTTCCTTCCAAGCAAAACCACAACAAAAGCAGCCAATAAGTACTAGGCTTACAAAGAATAAGTCCTGGGGTTGATTTGCTTGACTAAAGGTGGTGCTCCAGCATGGCCGCAGTCAAATGATTGAAACAAGTAAAAGAGTAAAAAAAAGAAGAGTATGTGTGTGAAAAAGCACAAGATCATATTAAAATATCCATGGGAAACAAACTGATTAATTTACTGCACCTACACAGTCAGTCATATATCAAGCCACTTATTTTCCAAAGACAGAGTTGCACAAAGCTTGTAACATGTTTAATTTTTCAATTAATCTTTTTAAAGTAAAAAATTAAGCTCTTTTCATTTAACTTTATTACTTGCACAGAGAATTATGTGGCAGCAATTCTTCCAATTATCTTATAAGACAGCAAAACTGTCTGCCAAGGCCTAATAACTAGCAACACTTAACTTATTACTAAAGGCTACGTGTCACAAATAAACAAGCATTAGTTTTGTGGAAAAAGTTTGATGACAAGACTGTCTCATTATATGAGCAGTGACTGTATGTTCTTTTATGTGAATTATTGCTAATTAGAAGCTCCTTATAAGGAGCTAAATACTTTTGACTTTTGAAGACAACAAAATAGGTCAATGGATTTCTACAGTGCTAAACTATTGCAATCAATTTAAAGGCTGGCATTATGTAGAGTGTACCAAATCCCATCCCACCCAAATGTGACATGCCATTTGAACAGATCCACATTTGGAGGAAGTCAGAAAAATGTTTAATGAGAAAAAATAAAGTGTATTTTCATGAAGATTTAATCTCTCTGAATTTATAGAGTAAAATATTGCAGATAATGTATTTAATATGCATATCATAAATAAAGATGGTATGATTAAATAGATTAACTTTCATATCATTGCCATCATTTTGTTCATTTTCCTGGAATGTAATAGATGTTGAAATGCAGTCAAATTCTATGTACTTTGAATATACATATTCCACTCTGTGTATCCCAACATTTCAAGTTTGATTTAACAACATCTGAGATCTTCTTTGGTTAACTCTATTACATGTGTTGCCTCCTACCAATGCAAGGCATTTCGTTTATCAGCATGCACTATTCCTTTTAATCATATGTCCTTAGGAAATGCCTTTAAATTTACTGATGCTCAACCTGTTTTACTAAGACAACACAGTTCATTCATTACATCATACTCAACTTATAAATTGCCAATCACTACATATATTATACTTCCAATATCAGGTTGTCACAGCAACATGAATTACATTGCTTATACACATTGAATATTTCTGCCTTTTATATGAAGAAATGAAACTCTTATCAAAAGTTAGTGTTTAGTGATTAGAAAGAGTATCCAAAGAGTACAATTAATAGTGCAATCAATGCACTGAAAATATCCATTAAAAAAAAAACGTTAGCAAAGAAAAATTAATGTTAAACTATAAAAAGGTAAAATTATTTCTTTAAAATCAATGGGTTCATGTCTTCTTGGCTTTAAAAATTCAGACATTACTAATTAAGTTCTTTATATTATTCAAATTACTTCATATTATTTCAATTTAATTTTGAAGAAAGCAAGATAAAAAAAACACATTAATGTCAATAATTAAACAAATCAATAAAGAGAAAATAGATTTTCCATTTCGCTGGTTTTCACATGTAAAATATATACTTTTATCATGAAAAGGGTGGTGAGTGGCAGACACCGTAGCATGTCAGATTAAATGCTTTGGCATATTTAGTAACATATTTTTACATTTTAAGTTCATATCCTGCTGTGATTCATGTTCATCCTTCCAGAAATTCAATGACATAAATACTAGTCGAATAATGAGGACACTACTCAACTATTCCTCCCTCAAAATATGAGGCTTCTGTCTTTATTAAAAAAATCAATATTTTTATTGGTAAATCATATTTGTTGCAATAGATATAAAATATAAATTAAATTTCCATTGATCTACAGGTTTGTTCCTAATTCAAAATTCTCATAGCATTTAACAGCCGATGAACTAATCCCTCACTAGATAGTCTATATGATGATGACATAACTGACTAAAAGATCAAACCAGAATAAAATAGCTCAAGGATACAAAACGATGTCCAAATCATTACACAACCCTCAAAATCTCTAAGACATTGACTTTTACAGATCATTATTAAAGTTGGTTTTCCAAATGGCTATTCAACCAAATACTAGCTTAACTTTACTGATCAGACAAGAACTGATATTTTTAGCACCATCTTACTGTAACACATACTGATCAATAACATAATATATAGTTGGCAACAGCCACTGTTAAGTTTTTAGATATCAGGTTTTTTAGTGCATGTGGATAATATTTTTTCCTTGGCAACACATCTTTATATTCTAAAACCAAATATAAATATGATTCCAATATAGAAATAGGTCGAGTAATTGAATTTAAATACAAATTTAGAAGGTAGAAACTAAATTTGGTCTTTTAATTAAGACAATATATTATCAAATAACTTCTACTATATACTCTGCCAATAACATTCTAAAGACGAAGGAAAAGTGTAAAAGAAAAAGATGTCACAATATTTTAGAGAGATAGACATGTCACACCTATTTTGATCTTAGTGTTAAATATAGAGAAATCCTGCATGATAAAATACAAATAAAATATATAAATGAAAATACTAATTTGCATCTAAGATTTTCTTTACAAAGAAAAATTCTTAAAGACTATTTTCTGAATTATATGTAATTCTTTATTAATCGTTAGTTCAAAAAGAAAAGCAGAGACTTCCTTGAAAAACCCATGTCTTCAGTAACATTAAAAAGGACATGAATTATAAAGAATTTCAGTCCCAAACAATTGTTGTCACTGTTGCTATATTTGGAAAAGTAAATCTGCCTCAGTTAGAAAAATAACTTCAAAGGTAGCACTGAAGCCAACTCTGTGGATTCCATAAATGATTTCTGCTGCTTTAAGTTTGTTAAGTTGGCATTACAGCCTAAGTTTCTTAAGGCTTTCTACCAGAAAACTACTTATCAGAAATTTCCAGTTAAAAAAAAAGAAAGAAATATATTAATGTATCATGTGGTCTCGAGCAGTGTTCTGCAGCCTTTTTTCACTTGTGGTATACTTATATTCTTTTCAAAATTGGGCAGTACACCTGAATTAAAAATATAAGTAAAAGTACAGGGAAAAATATTATATTCAGGTTACACTGTAGCACACCTGGTATCATCTCATGGCACACCAGTGCAGTGTGGCATACCAGTTGCAGAGCTCTGGTCTAGAGGTTAGAAGAATCCCTGGTTTTCATGCAGATAGTCAAAGTTCAATTATTGTTGTGGGAACAGTAATATTTTTTAAAACAGTGTTCTAGCTAGACCACAACCCAATATGAGTGAAACTTGTATGTTATTCAAAATATTTTTGAATATTGGTCACTAATATACCTGAGAGTTTATTAACAATAGATTTTGATAATTAAACCTGATTTTTGCTCTTTGTGTTTTCTACTTAATGCATTTACTCCAAATATTATATTGACAAATACTATATACCATAAATTTTTAATTGCGTGTATAAATAGATACACCTTAGCATATGCGTATTTGTGTTATTAATACATAAGTATGATCTAAACTTAGGTTATTACAATGAATTACAATGACAAGAAAGGAGATGCACTAAATATCAAGAACAAATAATAAATCAATATCACCATGAAACAGAATTGCTCAATCTATACAACCAGATTATATAAAGAACAAGTTAACATTTAAATTCTCTTCAAGCTATATTTATTTACTGTTTGTATTAGAATCTTTAAAAATGCTCATCAATTCCTGACACAAAAGCAACAACAAAAGGCATGCTATTAGAGAAATTATTTTCCATAGTTGCAAATCAAAATGTTCCCAACTACCAATTATTCACTATCAAAACTTAAAAGTTCTAAAGTGAATATGAAGGTTATTGTTAATGAAAGCAAATCTCATTTCATTCTGCTAAAAACATTTAAGTTAGAACATTATCAGAATGGTAACACAAAAGGAATCACGCACACACACACACACATATAATCCATCATACTCTATTTAAAAATGTTGTGATTTTTTTTTCATTGAATCACTACTCTTATTCAGACACCTTTGGGTGGGTACAATATTGTTTGGTATTACTGAAACTATTCTAGTCAATGTTCTCACAATATTACAGAAAACTCTCCTTGTTTATTTATGTTTTATTTTTGTGAAGTTTTGTGTTCTTTGTATGTCATGACATAGTATTTCCATTGTGATGTTATACAGTACAGTGTGTAATTATATATAATGGTTATTTCTATTATTATAATGGATTTGTGCCAATATACAAAAAATCATCACTATTATTATTTCAATTACAAATACTATTTCATTATATCATTATTATGAAGATTACAGATGTATAGACCTCTCAAGTAGCACCCAACTGTACATTATGATAGCAAGTAAAAAACCCAGGTACTACATGAAGTACTACCAAACACCTGGGGCCCTTCTACCCAGAATAGAGATTAACAAAAGGAAGACCTTTACTACTGCCACTCCTACAACCACATCAACAATAACAACAACAATATCAACAATAGCAGTAACCCCTCTGACAGCAACAATAGCTACAACAGACATTCCTAAAACAGCGAAGACCAACACCACAACCCAGAAGAACAGTAAAGGATAGAAAAATCACTATCCTATAGGCATGGACCTCGTTACTGGAAGTTGAATATAACTTTTCTGGTGCATAAAGTCTACAAGAGTAACAAATTAAATAGGCAGCAGTGGTTACAGCATCATTAATAACTGGTAGGGGAATGCTCTGAAGAGGGGGATTTGAGTAGAATCAATAGGATTTAGCAAAGCAGTGAAAGAAAGAAAGAAGGAAAGAAGCTAGTGAGTAAATTAGAAGCAATTAGGAAATGCATTGCAACCAATGTACTTGCACTAAGAATGGCTGTCAACCATTTCTTCAATGTGAATCTCAAAGGTTGTGTTGTTAGATTTAAGGTGTGTGCTCTTAAACATGCAAGAACAAAAGTTGTTTGATGGACCCAGGTGACAAATTCACAGTTTGGTTTTTAACAGGCAGGGGCAAGCACATAGTTTATTTGAGTCTCTTATGAATTGAGTCTCAATTCCATGTAGATGTATGTAGCTTTCCAACAGCGCCTTGCTCAGTGGCTCAGAGTGAGCAATGAAATGGAGACAGTAGTGGATTTTAATACCTACTTCAATAGCCTGCAGTAGCTCTTGAGCAGAAGAAATGGGTGAAATGTTGTGGAAATCCACTAACAGCAGTTGAAATGCAGTAGGTGGTTAAGTGGTTGTGTGAGTGACAAAGTGACTGGCTTGTATGAGCTGCCCTATGAACCTTATGTAAACATGCTAGACTTGTTCATTAATGTCTTGACAATTGTCTACAATGACTGGCAGCAAAACCAAAGAATTCTCAGTTCTGTGAGCCAGCAAACAGTAC